>NW_027045275.1:0-300000 GCF_963576615.1 Watersipora subatra
CCCCAAACCCCAAACCCCAAACCCCAAACCCCAAACCCCAAACCCCAAACCCCAAACCCCAAACCCCAAACCCCAAACCCCAACCCAACCCCAACCCAAACCCCAAACCCCAAACCCCAAACCCCAAACCCCAAACCCCAAACCCCAAACCCCAAACCCCAAACCCCAAACCCCAAACCCCAAACCCCAAACCCCAAACCCCAAACCCCAAACCCCAAACCCCAACCCCAAACCCCAAACCCCAAACCCCCAAACCCCAAACCCCAAACCCCAAACCCCAAACCCCAAACCCCAAACCCCAAACCCCAAACCCCAAACCCCAAACCCCAAACCCCAAACCCCAAACCCCAAACCCCAAACCCCAAACCCCAAACCCCAAACCCCAAACCCCAAACCCCAAACCCCAAACCCCAAACCCCAAACCCCAAACCCCAAACCCCAAACCCCAAACCCCAACCCCAAACCCCCAAACCCCAAACCCCCAAACCCCAAACCCCAAACCCCAAACCCCAACCCCAAACCCCAAACCCCAAACCCCAAACCCCAAACCCCAAACCCCAAACCCCAAACCCCAAACCCCAAACCCCAAACCCCAAACCCCAAACCCCAACCCCAAACCCCAAACCCCAAACCCCAAACCCCAACCCCAACCCCAACCCCAAACCCCAAACCCCAACCCCAACCCCAACCCCAAACCCCAAACCCCAAACCCCAACCCCAAACCCCAAACCCCAAACCCCAAACCCCAAACCCCAAACCCCAAACCCCAAACCCCAAACCCCAAACCCCAAACCCCAAACCCCAAACCCCAAACCCCAAACCCCAACCCCAAACCCCAAACCCCAAACCCCAAACCCCAAACCCCAAACCCCAAACCCCAAACCCCAAACCCCAAACCCCAAACCCCAAACCCCAAACCCCAAACCCCAAACCCCAAACCCCAAACCCCAAACCCCAAACCCCAAACCCCAAACCCCAAACCCCAACCCCAAACCCCAAACCCCAAACCCCAAACCCCAAACCCCAAACCCCAAACCCCAACCCCAAACCCCAAACCCCAAACCCCAAACCCCAAACCCCAAACCCCAAACCCCAAACCCCAAACCCCAAACCCCAAACCCCAAACCCCAAACCCCAAACCCCAAACCCCAAACCCCAAACCCCAAACCCCAAACCCCAAACCCCAAACCCCAAACCCCAAACCCCAACCCCAAACCCCAAACCCCAAACCCCAAACCCCAAACCCCAAACCCCAAACCCCAAACCCCAAACCCCAAACCCCAAACCCCAAACCCCAAACCCCAAACCCCAAACCCCAAACCCCAAACCCCAAACCCCAAACCCCAAACCCCAAACCCCAAACCCCAAACCCCAAACCCCAAACCCCAAACCCCAAACCCCAAACCCCAAACCCCAAACCCCAAACCCCAAACCCCAAACCCCAAACCCCAAACCCCAAACCCCAAACCCCAAACCCCAAACCCCAAACCCCAAACCCCAAACCCCAAACCCCAAACCCCAAACCCCAAACCCCAAACCCCAAACCCCAAACCCCAAACCCCAAACCCCAAACCCCAAACCCCAAACCCCAAACCCCAAACCCCAAACCCCAAACCCCAAACCCCAAACCCCAAACCCCAAACCCCAAACCCCAAACCCCAAACCCCAAACCCCAAACCCCAAACCCCAAACCCCAAACCCCAAACCCCAAACCCCAAACCCCAAACCCCAAACCCCAAACCCCAAACCCCAAACCCCAAACCCCAAACCCCAAACCCCAAACCCCAAACCCCAAACCCCAAACCCCAAACCCCAAACCCCAAACCCCAAACCCCAAACCCCAAACCCCAAACCCCAAACCCCAAACCCCAAACCCCAAACCCCAAACCCCAAACCCCAAACCCCAAACCCCAAACCCCAAACCCCAAACCCCAAACCCCAAACCCCAAACCCCAAACCCCAAACCCCAAACCCCAAACCCCAAACCCCAAACCCCAAACCCCAAACCCCAAACCCCAAACCCCAAACCCCAAACCCCAAACCCCAAACCCCAAACCCCAAACCCCAAACCCCAAACCCCAAACCCCAAACCCCAAACCCCAAACCCCAAACCCCAAACCCCAAACCCCAAACCCCAAACCCCAAACCCCAAACCCCAAACCCCACTAAAATGTCATATAAAACATTGTATTTACTACCTACATGTTAATCAAAAAACGGATATTTATCTTGAGCTCTATTTAATTGTAGCAACAAGAATTGTATTAAGGTTTATTTTCTAAAAATTTGTTATTCATCACATTACTGCCAGTAGTCACAGTCTGCATATTTATAGTGCCCGAGTGCCCAAACCCCAAAGCCCAAAGCCTAAAGCCCAAACCCCAAACCCAAAACTAACATACATGTACTTACTTGAGTCTTTAAATATTTTCATTAACTATTTACTGTTTGTGATTGATTATTACTAAAATGTAATATAAAACATTGTATTCAGTACCTACATGTTAATCAAAAAACGGATATTTATCTTGAGCTCTATTTAATTGTAGCAACAAGAATTGTATAAAGGTTTATTTTATAAAAATTTGTTATTCATCACATTACAGCCAGTAGTCACAGTCTGCATATTTATAGTGCCCGAGTGCCCGAACCCCAAACCCTAAACTCCAAACCTTAAACCCCAAACCCCAAACCCCAAAGCCCAAAGCCCAAAGCCCAAAGCCCAAACCCCAAACCCCAAACTCCAAACTAACATACAGGTACTTACTTGAGTCTTTAACTATTTTCATTAACTATTTACTGTTTGTGATTGATTATTACTAAAATGTAATATAAAACATTGTATTTAGTACCTACATGTTAATCAAAAAGCGGATATTTATCTTGAGCTCTATTTAATTGTAGCAACAAGAATTGTATAAAGGTTTATTTTTAAAAAAACTTGTTATTCATCACATTACTGCCAGTAGTCACAGTCTGCATATTTATAGTGCCCAAGTGCCCAAAACCCAAAGCCCAAAACCCAAAGCCCAAAGCCCAAAGCCCAAAACCCAAAGCCCAAAGCCCAAAGCCCAAAGCCCAAAGCCCAAAGCCCCAGGCCAAAAGCCCAAACCCCAAAGCCCAAAGCCCAAAGCCCAAACCCCAAACCCCAAACCCAAAACTAACATACATGCACTTACTTGAGTCTTTAAATATTTTCATTAACTATTTACTGTTTGTGATTGATTATTACTAAAATGTAATATAAAACATTGTATTTAGTACCTACATGTTAATCAAAAAACGGATATTTATCTTGAGCTCTATTGAATTGTAACAACGAGAATTGTATAAAGGTTTATTTTATAAAACTCTGTTGTTCATCACATTACTGCCAGTAGTCACAGTCTGCATATTTATAGTGCCCGAGTGCCCAAACCCCAAAGCCCAAACCCCAAAACCCAAAGCCCAAAGCCAAAAGCCCAAAGCCTAAAACCCAAAGCCCAGAGCCCAAAGCCCAAACCCCAAACCCCAAACCCCAAACTAACATACATGTACTTACTTGAGTTTTTAAATATTTGCGTTAACTATTTACTGTTTGTGATTGATTATTACTAAAATGTAATATAAAACATTGAATTTAGTACCTACTTGTTAATCAAAAAACGGATATTTATCTTGAGCTCTATTTAATTGTAGCAACAAGAATTGTATAAAGGTTTATTTTATAAATAAATGTTAATCATCACATTACTGCCAGTAGTCACAGTCTGCATATTTATAGTGCCTGAGTGCCCGAATGCCCAAAGTCCACAGCCCAAAGCCCAAAGCCCAAAGCCCAAAGCCCAAAGCCCAAACCCTAAACTTCAAACTAACCCACATGTACTTACTTGAGTCTTTAAATATTTGCATTAACTATTTACTGTTTGTGATTGATTGTTACTAAAATGTAATATAAAACATTGTATTTAGTACCTACATGTTAATCAAAAAACGGATATTTATCTTGAGCTCTATTGAATTGTAGCAACGAGAATCGTATAAAGGTTTATTTTATAAAAATTTGTTATTCATGACATTACTGCCAGTAGTCACAGTCTGCATAATTATAGTTGCTGAGTGCCCAAACCCCAAACCCCAAAGCCCAAAGCTCAAAACCCAAAGCCCAAAGCCCAAAGCCCAAAGCCCAAACTCCAAACCCCAAACTAACATACATGTACTTACTTGAGTCTTTAAATATTTTCATTAACTATTTACTGTTTGTGATTGATTATTACTAAAATGTAGTATAATACATTGTATTTAGTACCTACATGTTAATCAAAAAACGGATATTTATCTTGTGCTCTATTGAATTGTAACAACGAGAATTGTATAAAGGTTTATTTTATAAAAATTTGTTATTCATGACATTACTGCCAGTAGTCACAGTCTGCATAATTATAGGGCCCGAGTGCCCAAGACCCAAACCTTAAACCCCAAACCACAAACCCCAAAGCCCAAAGCCCAAAGCCCAAAGCCCAAAGTCCAAAGTCCAAAACCCAAAGCCCAACGCCCAACGCCCAAAGCCCAAAGCCCAAAGCCTAAACCCCAAACCCCAAACCCAAAACTAACATACATGTACTTACTTGAGTCTTTAAATATTTTCATTAACTATTTACTGTTGGTGATTGATTATTACTAAAATGTAATATAAAACATTGTATTTAGTACCTACGTGTTAATCAAAAAACGGATATTTATCTTGAGCTCTATTTAATTGTAGCAACAAGAATTGTATAAAAGTTTATTTTATAAAAATTTGTTATTCATCACATTACTGCCAGTAGTCACAGTCTGCATAATTATAGTGCCCAAGTGCCCTAAACCCAAACCCCAAAGCCCAAAGCCCAAAGCCCAAAGCCCAAAGCCCAAAGTGCAAACCCCAAACCCCAAACCCCAAACCCCAAACCCCAAACCCCAAACTAACATACATGCACTTACTTGAGTCTTTAAATTTTTTCACAAACTATTTACTGTTTGTGGTTGATTATTACTAAAATGTAATATAAAACATTGTATTTAGTACCTACATGTTAATCAAAAAACGGATATTTATCTTGAGCTCTATTGAATTGTAACAATGAGAATTGTATAAAGGTTTATTTTATAAAACTTTGTTGTTCATCACATTACTGCCAGTAGTCACATTCTACAGATTTATAGTGCCCGAGTGCCCAAACCCCAAAGCCCAAAGCCTAAAGCCGAAAGCCGAACGCCCAACGCCCAAAGCCCAAAGCCCAAAGCCCAAAGCCCAAACCCCAAAGCCCAAACCCCAAACCCCAAACCCCAAACTAACATACATGTACTTACTTGAGTCTTTAAATAATTTCATTAACTATTTACTGTTTGTGATTGATTATCACTTAAATGTATTATAAAACATTGTATTTAGTACCTACATGTTAATCAAAAGACGGATATTTATCTTGAGCTCTATTTAATTGTAGCAACAAGAATTGTATATAGGTTTATTTTATAAAAATTCGTTATTCATCACATTACTGCCAGTAGTCACAGTCTGCATAATTATAGTGCCCGAGTGCCAAAACCCCGAAGCCCAAAGCCCAAAGCCCAAAGCCCAAAGCCCAAAGCCCAAAGCCCAAAGCCCAAAGCCCAAAGCACAAAGCCCAAACCCCAAACCCCAAACTAACATACATGTACTTACTTGAGTCTTTAAATATTTTCATTAACTATTTACTGTTTGTGATTGATTATTACTAAAATGTAATTTAAAACATTGTATTTAGTACCTACATGTTAATCAAAAAACGGATATTTATCTTGAGCTCTATTTAATTGTAGCAACAAGAATTGTATAAAGGTTTATTTTATAAAAATTTGTTATTCATCACATTACAGCCAGTAGTCACAGTCTGCATATTTATAGTGCCCGAGTGCCCGAACCCCAAACCCTAAACCCCAAACCTTAAACACCAAAGCCCAAACCCCAAACCCCAAAGCCCAAAGCCCAAAGCCCAAAGCCCAAAGCCCAAAGCCCAAACCCCAAAGCCCAAAGCCCAAAGCCCAAACCTCAAACCCCAAACTCCAAACTAACATACATGTACTTACTTGAGTCTTTAACTATTTTCATTAACTATTTACTGTTTGTGATTGATTATTACTAAAATGTAATATAAAACATTGTATTTAGTACCTACATGTTAATCAAAAAACGGATATTTATCTTGAGCTCTATTTAATTGTAGCAACAAGAATTGTATAAAGGTTTATTTTACAAAAACTTGTTATTCATCACATTACTGCCAGTAGTCACAGTCTGCATATTTATAGTGCCCACGTACCCAAAACCCAAAGCCCAAAACCCAAAGCCCAAAGCCCAAAGCCCAAAGCCCAAAGCCCAAAGCCCAAAGCCCAAAGCCAAAAGCCCAAAGCCGAAACCCCAAACCCCAAACCCCAAACCCCAAACCCCAAACCCCAAACCCCAAACTAACATACACGCACTTACTTGAGTCTTTAAATATTTTCATTAACTATTTACTGTTTGTGATTGATTATTACTAAAATGTAATATAAAACATTGTATTTAGTACCTACATGTTAATCAAAAAACGGATATTTATCTTGAGCTCTATTGAATTGTAACAACGAGAATTGTATAAAGGTTTATTTTATAAAACTTTGTTGTTCATCACATTACTGCCAGTAGTCACATTCTGCATATTTATAGTGCCCGAGTGCCCAAACCTTAAAGCCCAAAGCCCAAAGCCCAAAGCCTAAAGCCCAACGCCGAAAGCCCAAAGCCCAAAGCCCAAAGCCCAAAGCCCAAAGCCCAAACCCCAAACCCCAAACCCCAAACTAACATACATGTACTTACTTGAGTTTTTAAATATTTTCATTAACTATTTACTATTTGTGATTGATTATTACTAAAATGTATTTTAAAACATTGTATTTAGTACTTACATGTTAATCAAAAGACGGATATTTATCTTGAGCTCTATTTAATTGTAGCAACAAGAATTGTATAAAGGTTTATTTTATAAAAATTTGTTATTCATCACATTACTGCCAGTAGTCACAGTCTGCATATTTATAGTGCCCGAGTGCCCAAACCCCAAAGCCCAAACCCCAAAACCCAAAGCCCAAAGCCAAAAGCCCAAAGCCTAAAACCCAAAGCCCAGAGCCCAAAGCCCAAACCCCAAACCCCAAACCCCAAACTAACATACATGTAATTACTTGAGTTTTTAAATATTTGCGTTGGCTATTTACTGTTTGTGATTGATTATTACTAAAATGTAATATAAAACATTGTATTTAGTACCTACTTGGTAATCAAAAAACGGATATTTATCTTGAGCTCTATTTAATTGTAGCAACAAGAATTGTATAAAGGTTTATTTTATAAATAAATGTTAATCATCACATTACTGCCAGTAGTCACAGTCTGCATATTTATAGTGCCTGAGTGCCCGAATGCCCAAAGTCCACAGCCCAAAGCCCAAAGCCCAAAGCCCAAAGCCCAAAGCCCAAAGCCCAAACCCTAAACTTCAAACAAACCCACATGTACTTACTTGAGTCTTTAAATATTTGCATTAACTATTTACTGTTTGTGATTGATTGTTACTAAAATGTAATATGAAACATTGTAATTAGTACCTACATGTTAATCAAAAAACGGATATTTATCTTGAGCTCTATTGAATTGTAGCAACGAGAATCGTATAAAGGTTTATTTTATAAAAATTTGTTATTCATGACATTACTGCCAGTAGTCACAGTCTGCATAATTATAGTTGCTGAGTGCCCAAACCCCAAACCCCAAAGCCCAAAGCTCAAAACCCAAAGCCCAAAGCCCAAAGCCCAAAGCCCAAACTCCAAACCCCAAACTAACATACATGTAATTACTTGAGTCTTTAAATATTTTCATTAACTATTTACTGTTTGTGATTGATTATTACTAAAATGTAGTATAATACATTGTATTTAGTACCTACATGTTAATCAAAAAACGGATATTTATCTTGTGCTCTATTGAATTGTAACAACGAGAATTGTATAAAGGTTTATTTTATAAAAATTTGTTATTCATGACATTACTGCCAGTAGTCACAGTCTGCATAATTATAGGGCCCGAGTGCCCAAGACCCAAACCTTAAACCCCAAACCACAAACCCCAAAGCCCAAAGCCCAAAGCCCAAAGCCCAAAGCCCAAAGTCCAAAGTCCAAAACCCAAAGCCCAACGCCCAACGCCCAAAGCCCAAAGCCCAAAGCCTAAACCCCAAACCCCAAACCCAAAACTAACATACATGTACTTACTTGAGTCTTTAAATATTTTCATTAACTATTTACTGTTTGTGATTGATTATTACTAAAATGTAATATAAAACATTGTATTTAGTACCTACGTGTTAATCAAAAAACGGATATTTATCTTGAGCTCTATTTAATTGTAGCAACAAGAATTGTATAAAAGTTTATTTTATAAAAATTTGTTATTCATCACATTACTGCCAGTAGTCACAGTCTGCATAATTATAGTGCCCAAGTGCCCTAAACCCAAACCCCAAAGCCCAAAGCCCAAAGCCCAAAGCCCAAAGCCCAAAGCCCAAAGTGCAAACCCCAAACCCCAAACCCCAAACCCCAAACCCCAAACCCCAAACTAACATACATGCACTTACTTGAGTCTTTAAATTTTTTCACAAACTATTTACTGTTTGTGGTTGATTATTACTAAAATGTAATATAAAACATTGTATTTAGTACCTACATGTTAATCAAAAAACGGATATTTATCTTGAGCTCTATTGAATTGTAACAATGAGAATTGTATAAAGGTTTATTTTATAAAACTTTGTTGTTCATCACATTACTGCCAGTAGTCACATTCTACAGATTTATAGTGCCCGAGTGCCCAAACCCCAAAGCCCAAAGCCTAAAGCCGAAAGCCGAATGCCCAACGCCCAAAGCCCAAAGCCCAAAGCCCAAAGCCCAAACCCCAAAGCCCAAACCCCAAACCCCAAACCCCAAACTAACATACATGTACTTACTTGAGTCTTTAAATAATTTCATTACCTATTTACTGTTTGTGATTGATTATCACTTAAATGTATTATAAAACATTGTATTTAGTACCTACATGTTAATCAAAAGACGGATATTTATCTTGAGCTCTATTTAATTGTAGCAACAATAATTGTATATAGGTTTATTTTATAAAAATTCGTTATTCATCACATTACTGCCAGTAGTCACAGTCTGCATAATTATAGTGCCCGAGTGCCAAAACCCCGAAGCCCAAAGCCCAAAGCCCAAAGCCCAAAGCCCAAAGCCCAAAGCCCAAAGCCCAAAGCCCAAAGCCCAAAGCCCAAAGCCCAAAGCACAAACCCCAAACCCCAAACTAACATACATGTACTTACTTGAGTCTTTAAATATTTTCATTAACTATTTACTGTTTGTGATTGATTATTACTAAAATGTAATTTAAAACATTGTATTTAGTACCTACATGTTAATCAAAAAACGGATATTTATCTTGAGCTCTATTTAATTGTAGCAACAAGAATTGTATAAAGGTTTATTTTATAAAAATTTGTTATTCATCACATTACAGCCAGTAGTCACAGTCTGCATATTTATAGTGCCCGAGTGCCCGAACCCCAAACCCTAAACCCCAAACCTTAAACACCAAAGCCCAAACCCCAAACCCCAAAGCCCAAAGCCCAAAGCCCAAAGCCCAAAGCCCAAAGCCCAAAGCCCAAACCCCAAAGCCCAAAGCCCAAAGCCCAAACCTCAAACCCCAAACTCCAAACTAACATACATGTACTTACTTGAGTCTTTAACTATTTTCATTAACTATTTACTGTTTGTGATTGATTATTACTAAAATGTAATATAAAACATTGTATTTAGTACCTACATGTTAATCAAAAAACGGATATTTATCTTGAGCTCTATTTAATTGTAGCAACAAGAATTGTATAAAGGTTTATTTTACAAAAACTTGTTATTCATCACATTACTGCCAGTAGTCACAGTCTGCATATTTATAGTGCCCACGTACCCAAAACCCAAAGCCCAAAACCCAAAGCCCAAAGCCCAAAGCCCAAAGCCCAAAGCCCAAAGCCCAAAGCCAAAAGCCCAAAGCCGAAACCCCAAACCCCAAACCCCAAACCCCAAACCCAAAACCCCAAACTAACATACATGTACTTACTTGAGTCTTTAAATATTTTCATTAACTATTTACTGTTTGTGATTGATTATTACTAAAATGTAATATAAAACATTGTATTTAGTACCTACATGTTAATCAAAAAACGGATATTTATCTTGAGCTCTATTTAATTGTAGCAACAAGAATTGTATAAAGGTTTATTTTCTAAAAATTTGTTATTCATCACATTACTGCCAGTAGTCACAGTCTGCATATTTATAGTGCCCGAGTGCCCAAACCCCAAAGCCCAAAGCCCAAAGCCTAAAACCCAAAGCCCAGAGCCCAAATCCCAAACCCCAAACCCCAAATCCCAAACCCCAAACCCCAAACCCCAAACTAACATACATGTACTTACTTGAGTTTTTAAATATTTTCATTAACTATTTACTGTTTGTGATTGATTATTACTAAAATGTAATATAAAACATTGTATTTAGTACCTACTTGTTAATCAAAAAACGGATAATTATCTTGAGCTCAATTTAATTGTAGCAACAAGAATTGTATAAAGGTTTATTTTATAAAAAATTGTTATTCATCACATTACTGCCAGTAGTCACCGTCTGCATATTTATAGTGCCCGATTGCCCGAATGCCCAAAGTCCAAAGCCCAAAGCCCAAAGCCCAAAGCCCAAAGCCCAAAGCCCAAAGCCCAAAGCCCAAACCCCGAGCCCCAAACCCCAAACTAACACACATGTACTTACTTGAGTCTTTAAATATTTTCATTAACTATTTACTGTTTGTGATTGATTGTTACTAAAATGTAATATAAAACATTGTATTTAGTACCTACATGTTAATCAAAAAACGGATATTTATCTTGAGCTCTATTGAATTGTAGCAACGAGAATTGTATTAAGGTTATTTTAAAAAAATTTGTTATTCGTGACATTACTGCCAGTAGTCACAGTCTGCATATGTATAGTGCCCGAGTGCCCGAATGCCCAAAGTCCAAAGCCCAAAGCCCAAAGTCCAAAGCCCAAAGCCCAAATCCAAAACCCCAAACCCCAAATCCCAAACCCCAAACCCCAAACCCCAAACTAACATACATGTACTTACTTGAGTTTTTAAATATTTTCATTAACTATTTACTGTTTGTGATTGGTTATTACTAAAATGTAATATAAAACATTGTATTTAGTACCTACTTGTTAATCAAAAAATGGATATTTATCTTGAGCTCTAGTTAATTGTAGCAACAAGAATTGTATAAGGGTTTATTTTATAAAAAATTGTTATTCATCACATTACTGCCAGTAGTCACAGTCTGCATATTTATAGTGCCCGAGTGCCCGAATGCCCAAAGTCCAAAGCCCAAAGCCCAAAGCCCAAAGCCCAAAGCCCAAACCCCAAACCCCAAACCCCAAACTAACATACACGCACTTACTTGAGTCTTTAAATATTTTCATTAACTATTTACTGTTTGTGATTGATTATTACTAAAATGTAATATAAAACATTGTATTTAGTACCTACATGTTAATCAAAAAACGGATATTTATCTTGAGCTCTATTGAATTGTAACAACGAGAATTGTATAAAGGTTTATTTTATAAAACTTTGTTGTTCATCACATTACTGCCAGTAGTCACATTCTGCATATTTATAGTGCCCGAGTGCCCAAACCTTAAAGCCCAAAGCCCAAAGCCTAAAGCCCAACGCCGAAAGCCCAAAGCCCAAAGCCCAAAGCCCAAAGCCCAAAGCCCAAACCCCAAACCCCAAACCCCAAACTAACATACATGTACTTACTTGAGTTTTTAAATATTTTCATTAACTATTTACTATTTGTGATTGATTATTACTAAAATGTATTTTAAAACATTGTATTTAGTACTTACATGTTAATCAAAAGACGGATATTTATCTTGAGCTCTATTTAATTGTAGCAACAAGAATTGTATAAAGGTTTATTTTATAAATAAATGTTAATCATCACATTACTGCCAGTAGTCACAGTCTGCATATTTATAGTGCCTGAGTGCCCGAATGCCCAAAGTCCACAGCCCAAAGCCCAAAGCCCAAAGCCCAAAGCCCAAAGCCCAAACCCTAAACTTCAAACAAACCCACATGTACTTACTTGAGTCTTTAAATATTTGCATTAACTATTTACTGTTTGTGATTGATTGTTACTAAAATGTAATATGAAACATTGTATTTAGTACCTACATGTTAATCAAAAAACGGATATTTATCTTGAGCTCTATTGAATTGTAGCAACGAGAATCGTATAAAGGTTTATTTTATAAAAATTTGTTATTCATGACATTACTGCCAGTAGTCACAGTCTGCATAATTATAGTTGCTGAGTGCCCAAACCCCAAACCCCAAAGCCCAAAGCTCAAAACCCAAAGCCCAAAGCCCAAAGCCCAAAGCCCAAACTCCAAACCCCAAACTAACATACATGTACTTACTTGAGTCTTTAAATATTTTCATTAACTATTTACTGTTTGTGATTGATTATTACTAAAATGTAGTATAATACATTGTATTTAGTACCTACATGTTAATCAAAAAACGGATATTTATCTTGTGCTCTATTGAATTGTAACAACGAGAATTGTATAAAGGTTTATTTTATAAAAATTTGTTATTCATGACATTACTGCCAGTAGTCACAGTCTGCATAATTATAGGGCCCGAGTGCCCAAGACCCAAACCTTAAACCCCAAACCACAAACCCCAAAGCCCAAAGCCCAAAGCCCAAAGCCCAAAGCCCAAAGTCCAAAGTCCAAAACCCAAAGCCCAACGCCCAACGCCCAAAGCCCAAAGCCCAAAGCCTAAACCCCAAACCCCAAACCCAAAACTAACATACATGTACTTACTTGAGTCTTTAAATATTTTCATTAACTGTTTACTGTTTGTGATTGATTATTACTAAAATGTAATATAAAACATTGTATTTAGTACCTACGTGTTAATCAAAAAACGGATATTTATCTTGAGCTCTATTTAATTGTAGCAACAAGAATTGTATAAAAGTTTATTTTATAAAAATTTGTTATTCATCACATTACTGCCAGTAGTCACAGTCTGCATAATTATAGTGCCCAAGTGCCCTAAACCCAAACCCCAAAGCCCAAAGCCCAAAGCCCAAAGCCTAAAGCCCAAAGTGCAAACCCCAAACCCCAAACCCCAAACCCCAAACCCCAAACCCCAAACCCCAAACTAACATACATGCACTTACTTGAGTCTTTAAATTTTTTCACAAACTATTTACTGTTTGTGGTTGATTATTACTAAAATGTAATATAAAACATTGTATTTAGTACCTACATGTTAATCAAAAAACGGATATTTATCTTGAGCTCTATTGAATTGTAACAATGAGAATTGTATAAAGGTTTATTTTATAAAACTTTGTTGTTCATCACATTACTGCCAGTAGTCACATTCTACAGATTTATAGTGCCCGAGTGCCCAAACCCCAAAGCCCAAAGCCTAAAGCCGAAAGCCGAATGCCCAACGCCCAAAGCCCAAAGCCCAAAGCCCAAAGCCCAAACCCGAAAGCCCAAACCCCAAACCCCAAACCCCAAACTAACATACATGTACTTACTTGAGTCTTTAAATAATTTCATTACCTATTTACTGTTTGTGATTGATTATCACTTAAATGTATTATAAAACATTGTATTTAGTACCTACATGTTAATCAAAAGACGGATATTTATCTTGAGCTCTATTTAATTGTAGCAACAATAATTGTATATAGGTTTATTTTATAAAAATTCGTTATTCATCACATTACTGCCAGTAGTCACAGTCTGCATAATTATAGTGCCCGAGTGCCAAAACCCCGAAGCCCAAAGCCCAAAGCCCAAAGCCCAAAGCCCAAAGCCCAAAGCCCAAAGCCCAAAGCCCAAAGCCCAAAGCCCAAAGCCCAAAGCCCAAAGCCCAAAGCACAAACCCCAATCCCCAAACTAACATACATGTACTTACTTGAGTCTTTAAATATTTTCATTAACTATTTACTGTTTGTGATTGATTATTACTAAAATGTAATTTAAAACATTGTATTTAGTACCTACATGTTAATCAAAAAACGGATATTTATCTTGAGCTCTATTTAATTGTAGCAACAAGAATTGTATAAAGGTTTATTTTATAAAAATTTGTTATTCATCACATTACAGCCAGTAGTCACAGTCTGCATATTTATAGTGCCCGAGTGCCCGAACCCCAAACCCTAAACCCCAAACCTTAAACACCAAAGCCCAAACCCCAAACCCCAAAGCCCAAAGCCCAAAGCCCAAAGCCCAAAGCCCAAAGCCCAAAGCCCAAACCCCAAAGCCCAAAGCCCAAAGCCCAAACCTCAAACCCCAAACTCCAAACTAACATACATGTACTTACTTGAGTCTTTAACTATTTTCATTAACTATTTACTGTTTGTGATTGATTATTACTAAAATGTAATATAAAACATTGTATTTAGTACCTACATGTTAATCAAAAAACGGATATTTATCTTGAGCTCTATTTAATTGTAGCAACAAGAATTGTATAAAGGTTTATTTTACAAAAACTTGTTATTCATCACATTACTGCCAGTAGTCACAGTCTGCATATTTATAGTGCCCACGTACCCAAAACCCAAAGCCCAAAACCCAAAGCCCAAAGCCCAAAGCCCAAAGCCCAAAGCCCAAAGCCCAAAGCCAAAAGCCCAAAGCCGAAACCCCAAACCCCAAACCCCAAACCCCAAACCCAAAACCCCAAACTAACATACATGTACTTACTTGAGTCTTTAAATATTTTCATTAACTATTTACTGTTTGTGATTGATTATTACTAAAATGTAATATAAAACATTGTATTTAGTACCTACATGTTAATCAAAAAACGGATATTTATCTTGAGCTCTATTTAATTGTAGCAACAAGAATTGTATAAAGGTTTATTTTCTAAAAATTTGTTATTCATCACATTACTGCCAGTAGTCACAGTCTGCATATTTATAGTGCCCGAGTGCCCAAACCCCAAAGCCCAAAGCCCAAAGCCTAAAACCCAAAGCCCAGAGCCCAAATCCCAAACCCCAAACCCCAAATCCCAAACCCCAAACCCCAAACCCCAAACTAACATACATGTACTTACTTGAGTTTTTAAATATTTTCATTAACTATTTACTGTTTGTGATTGATTATTACTAAAATGTAATATAAAACATTGTATTTAGTACCTACTTGTTAATCAAAAAACGGATAATTATCTTGAGCTCAATTTAATTGTAGCAACAAGAATTGTATAAAGGTTTATTTTATAAAAAATTGTTATTCATCACATTACTGCCAGTAGTCACCGTCTGCATATTTATAGTGCCCGAGTGCCCGAATGCCCAAAGTCCAAAGCCCAAAGCCCAAAGCCCAAAGCCCAAAGCCCAAAGCCCAAAGCCCAAAGCCCAAACCCCGAGCCCCAAACCCCAAACTAACACACATGTACTTACTTGAGTCTTTAAATATTTTCATTAACTATTTACTGTTTGTGATTGATTGTTACTAAAATGTAATATAAAACATTGTATTTAGTACCTACATGTTAATCAAAAAACGGATATTTATCTTGAGCTCTATTGAATTGTAGCAACGAGAATTGTATAAAGGTTATTTTAAAAAAATTTGTTATTCGTGACATTACTGCCAGTAGTCACAGTCTGCATATGTATAGTGCCCGAGTGCCCAAATGCCCAAAGTCCAAAGCCCAAAGCCCAAAGTCCAAAGCCCAAAGCCCAAATCCAAAACCCCAAACCCCAAATCCCAAACCCCAAACCCCAAACCCCAAACTAACATACATGTACTTACTTGAGTTTTTAAATATTTTCATTAACTATTTACTGTTTGTGATTGGTTATTACTAAAATGTAATATAAAACATTGTATTTAGTACCTACTTGTTAATCAAAAAATGGATATTTATCTTGAGCTCTAGTTAATTGTAGCAACAAGAATTGTATAAGGGTTTATTTTATAAAAAATTGTTATTCATCACATTACTGCCAGTAGTCACAGTCTGCATATTTATAGTGCCCGAGTGCCCGAATGCCCAAAGTCCAAAGCCCAAAGCCCAAAGCCCAAAGCCCAAAGCCCAAACCCCAAACCCCAAACCCCAAACTAACACACATGTACTTTCTTGAGTCTTTAAATATTTTCATTAACTATTTACTGTTTGTGATTGATTGTTACTAAAATGTAATATAAAACATTGTATTTAGTACCTACATGTTAATCAAAAAACGGATATTTATCTTGAGCTCTATTGAATTGTAGCAATGAGAATTGTATAAAGGTTTATTTTATAAAAAATTGTTATTCATGACATTACTGCCAGTAGTCACAGTCTGCATAATTATAGTGCCCAAGTGCCATAAACCCAAAGCCCAAAGCCCAAAGCCCAAAGCCCAAAGCCCAAAGCCCAAAGCCCAAAGCCCAAAGTGCAAACCCCAAACCCCAAACCCCAAACTAACATACATGCACTTACTTGAGTCTTTAAATTTTTTCATTAACTATTTACTGTTTGTGGTTGATTATTACTAAAATGTAATATAAACATTGTATTTAGTACCTACATGTTAATCAAAAAACGGATATTTATCTTGAGCTCTATTGAATTGTAACAACGAGAATTGTATAAAGGTTTATTTTATAAAACTTTGTTGTTCATCACATTACTGCCAGTAGTCACATTCTGCATATTTATAGTGCCCGAGTGCCCAAACCCCAAAGCCCAAAGCCCAAAGCCTAAAGCCCAAAGCCGAAAGCCCAACGCCCAAAGCCCAAAGCCCAAAGCCCAAAGCCCAGAGCCCAAAGCCCAAAGCCCAAACCCCAAACCCCAAACCCCAAACTAACATACATGTACTTACTTGAGTCTTTAAATAATTTCACTAACTATTTACTGTTTGTGATTGATTATCACTTAAATGTATTATAAAACATTGTATTTAGTACCTACATGTTAATCGAAAAACGGATATTTATCTTGAGCTCTATTTAATTGTAGCAACAAGAATTGTATATAGGTTTATTTTATAAAAATTCGGTATTCATCACATTACTGCCAGTAGTCACAGTCTGCATAATTATAGTGCCCGAGTGCCCAAACCCGGAAGCCCAAAGCCCAAAGCCCAAAGCCCAAAGCCCAAAGCCCAAAGCCAAAAGCCCAAAGCCCAAAGCACAAAGCCCAAACCCCAAACCCCAAACCCCAAACTAACATACATGTACTTACTTGAGTCTTTAAATATTTTCATTAACTAGTTACTGTTTGTGATTGATTATTACTAAAATGTAATTTAAAACATTGTATTTAGTACCTACATGTTAATCAAAAAACGGATATTTATCTTGCGCTCTATTTAATTGTAGCAACAAGAATTGTATAAAGGTTTATTTTATAAAAATTTGTTATTCATCACATTACAGCCAGTAGTCACAGTCTGCATATTTATAGTCCCCGAGTGCCCGAACCCCAAACCCTAAACCCCAAACCTTAAACACCAAAGCCCAAACCCCAAACCCCAAAGCCCAAAGCCCAAAGCCCAAAGCCCAAAGCCCAAAGCCCAAAGCCCAAAGCCCAAAGCCCAAAGCCCAAACCTCCAACCCCAAACCCCAAACCCCAAACCCCAAACCCAAAACCCAAAACTAACATACATGTACTTACTTGAGTCTTTAAATATTTTCATTAACTATTTACTGTTTGTGATTGATTATTACTAAAATGTAATATAAAACATTGTATTTACTACCTACATGTTAATCAAAAAACGGATATTTATCTTGAGCTCTATTTAATTGTAGCAACAAGAATTGTATAAAGGTTTATTTTCTAAAAATTTGTTATTCATCACATTACTGCCAGTAGTCACAGTCTGCATATTTATAGTGCCCGAGTGCCCAAACCCCAAAGCCCAAAGCCCAAAGCCTAAAACCCAAAGCCCAGAGCCCAAATCCCAAACCCCAAACCCCAAATCCCAAACCCCAAACCCCAAACCCCAAACTAACATACATGTACTTACTTGAGTTTTTAAATATTTTCATTAACTATTTACTGTTTGTGATTGATTATTACTAAAATGTAATATAAAACATTGTATTTAGTACCTACTTGTTAATCAAAAAACGGATAATTATCTTGAGCTCAATTTAATTGTAGCAACAAGAATTGTATAAAGGTTTTTTTTATAAAAAATTATTATTCATCACATTACTGCCAGTAGTCACCGTCTGCATATTTATAGTGCCCGAGTGCCCGAATGCCCAAAGTCCAAAGCCCAAAGCCCAAAGCCCAAAGCCCAAAGCCCAAAGTCCAAAGCCCAAAGCCCAAAGCCCAAACCCCAAACCCCAAACCCCAAACTAACATACATGTACTTACTTGAGTCTTTAAATATTTTCATTAACTATTTACTGTTTGTGATTGATTATTACTAAAATGTAATTTAAAACATTGTATTTAGTACCTACATGTTAATCAAAAAACGGATATTTATCTTGAGCTCTATTTAATTTTAGCAACAAGAATTGTATAAAGGTTTATTTTATAAAAATTTGTTATTCATCACATTACAGCCAGTAGTCACAGTCTGCATATTTATAGTGCCCGAGTGCCCGAACCCCAAACCCTAAACCCCAAACCTTAAACACCAAAGCCCAAACCCCAAACCCCAAAGCCCAAAGCCCAAAGCCCAAAGCCCAAAGCCCAAAGCCCAAACCCCAAACCCCAAACTAACATACATGTACTTACTTGAGTCTTTAAATATTTTCATTAACTATTTACTGTTTGTGATTGATTATTACTAAAATGGAGTATAATACATTGTATTTAGTACCTACATGTTAATCAAAAAACGGATATTTATCTTGTGCTCTATTGAATTGTAACAACGAGAATTGTATAAAGGTTTATTTTATAAAAATTTGTTATTCATGACATTACTGCCAGTAGTCACAGTCTGCATAATTATAGGGCCCGAGTGCCCAAACCCCAAACCTTAAACCCCAAACCACAAACCCCAAAGCCCAAAGCCCAAAGCCCAAAGCCCAAAGTCCAAAGCCCAAAGCCCAACGCCCAACGCCCAACGCCCAAAGCCCAAAGCCCAAAGCCTAAACCCCAAACCCCAAACCCAAAACTAACATACATGTACTTACTTGAGTCTTTAAATATTTTCATTAACTATTTACTGTTTGTGATTGATTATTACTAAAATGTAATATAAAACATTGTATTCAGTACCTACGTGTTAATCAAAAAACGGATATTTATCTTGAGCTCTATTTAATTGTAGCAACAAGAATTGTATAAAAGTTTATTTTATAAAAATTTGTTATTCATCACATTACTGCCAGTAGTCACAGTCTGCATAATTATAGTGCCCAAGTGCCCTAAACCCAAACCCCAAAGCCCAAAGCCCAAAGCCCAAAGTGCAAACCCCAAACCCCAAACCCCAAACCCCAAACCCCAAACCCCAAACTAACATACATGCACTTACTTGAGTCTTTAAATTTTTTCATTAACTATTTACTGTTTGTGGTTGATTATTACTAAAATGTAATATAAAACATTGTATTTAGTACCTACATGTTAATCAAAAAACGGATATTTATCTTGAGCTCTATTGAATTGTAACAACGAGAATTGTATAAAGGTTTATTTTATAAAACTTTGTTGTTCATCACATTACTGCCAGTAGTCACATTCTGCATATTTATAGTGCCCGAGTGCCCAAACCCCAAAGCCCAAAGCCCAAAGCCTAAAGCCCAAAGCCGAAAGCCCAACGCCCAAAGCCCAAAGCCCAAAGCCCAAAGCCCAAACCCCAAAGCCCAAACCCAAAACCCCAAACCCCAAACTAACATACATGTACTTACTTGAGTCTTTAAATAATTTCATTAAGTATTTACTGTTTGTGATTGATTATCACTTAAATGTATTATAAAACATTGTATTTAGTACCTACATGTTAATCAAAAAACGGATATTTATCTTGAGCTCTATTTAATTGGAGCAACAAGAATTGTATATATTGGTTTATTTTATAAAAATTCGTTATTCATCACATTACTGCCAGTAGTCGCAGTCTGCATAATTATAGTGCCCGAGTGCCCAAACCCGGAAGCCCAAAGCCCAAAGCCCAAAGCCCAAAGCCCAAAGCCCAAAGCCCAAAGCCCTAAGCACAAAGCCCAAACCCCAAACCCCAAACCCCAAACTAACATACATGTACTTACTTGAGTCTTTAAAAATTTTCATTAACTAGTTACTGTTTGTGATTGATTATTACTAAAATGTAATTTAAAACATTGTATTTAGTACCTACATGTTAATCAAAAAACGGATATTTATCTTGCGCTCTATTTAATTGTAGCAACAAGAATTGTATAAAGGTTTATTTTATAAAAATTTGTTATTCATCACATTACAGCCAGTAGTCACAGTCTGCATATTTATAGTCCCCGAGTGCCCGAACCCCAAACCCTAAACCCCAAAGCTTAAACACCAAAGCCCAAACCCCAAACCCCAAAGCCCAAAGCCCAAAGCCCAAAGCCCAAAGCCCAAAGCCCAAAGCCCAAAGCCCAAAGCCCAAAGCCCAAACCTCAAACCCCAAACCCCAAACCCCAAACCCCAAACCCAAAACCCCAAACTAACATACATGTACTTACTTGAGTCTTTAAATATTTTCATTAACTATTTACTGTTTGTGATTGATTATTACTAAAATGTAATATAAAACATTGTATTTACTACCTACATGTTAATCAAAAAACGGATATTTATCTTGAGCTCTATTTAATTGTAGCAACAAGAATTGTATAAAGGTTTATTTTCTAAAAATTTGTTATTCATCACATTACTGCCAGTAGTCACAGTCTGCATATTTATAGTGCCCGAGTGCCCAAACCCCAAAGCCCAAAGCCCAAAGCCTAAAACCCAAAGCCCAGAGCCCAAATCCCAAACCCCAAACCCCAAATCCCAAACCCCAAACCCCAAACCCCAAACCAACATACATGTACTTACTTGAGTTTTTAAATATTTTCATTAACTATTTACTGTTTGTGATTGATTATTACTAAAATGTAATATAAAACATTGTCTTTAGTACCTACTTGTTAATCAAAAAACGGATAATTATCTTGAGCTCAATTTAATTGTAGCAACAAGAATTGTATAAAGGTTTTTTTTATAAAAAATTATTATTCATCACATTACTGCCAGTAGTCACCGTCTGCATATTTATAGTGCCCGAGTGCCCGAATGCCCAAAGTCCAAAGCCCAAAGCCCAAAGCCCAAAGCCCAAAGTCCAAAGCCCAAAGCCCAAAGCCCAAACCCCAAACCCCAAACCCCAAACTAACATTCATGTACTTACTTGAGTCTTTAAATATTTTCATTAACTATTTACTGTTTGTGATTGATTATTACTAAAATGTAATTTAAAACATTGTATTTAGTACCTACATGTTAATCAAAAAACGGATATTTATCTTGAGCTCTATTTAATTTTAGCAACAAGAATTGTATAAAGGTTTATTTTATAAAAATTTGTTATTCATCACATTACAGCCAGTAGTCACAGTCTGCATATTTATAGTGCCCGAGTGCCCGAACCCCAAACCCTAAACCCCAAACCTTAAACACCAAAGCCCAAACCCCAAACCCCAAAGCCCAAAGCCCAAAGCCCAAAGCCCAAAGCCCAAAGCCCAAACCCCAAACCCCAAACTAACATACATGTACTTACTTGAGTCTTTAAATATTTTCATTAACTATTTACTGTTTGTGATTGATTATTACTAAAATGTAGTATAATACATTGTATTTAGTACCTACATGTTAATCAAAAAACGGATATTTATCTTGTGCTCTATTGAATTGTAACAACGAGAATTGTATAAAGGTTTATATTATAAAAATTTGTTATTCATGACATTACTGCCAGTAGTCACAGTCTGCATAATTATAGGGCCCGAGTGCCCAAACCCCAAACCTTAAACCCCAAACCACAAACCCCAAAGCCCAAAGCCCAAAGCCCAAAGCCCAAAGCCCAAAGTCCAAAGCCCAAAGCCCAACGCCCAACGCCCAACGCCCAAAGCCCAAAGCCCAAAGCCTAAACCCCAAACCCCAAACCCAAAACTAACATACATGTACTTACATGAGTCTTTAAATATTTTCATTAACTATTTACTGTTTGTGATTGATTATTACTAAAATGTAATATAAAACATTGTATTCAGTACCTACGTGTTAATCAAAAAACGGATATTTATCTTGAGCTCTATTTAATTGTAGCAACAAGAATTGTATAAAAGTTTATTTTATAAAAATTTGTTACTCATCACATTACTGCCAGTAGTCACAGTCTGCATAATTATAGTGCCCAAGTGCCCTAAACCCAAACCCCAAAGCCCAAAGCCCAAAGCCCAAAGTGCAAACCCCAAACCCCAAACCCCAAACCCCAAACCCCAAACCCCAAACTAACATACATGCACTTACTTGAGTCTTTAAATTTTTTCATTAACTATTTACTGTTTGTGGTTGATTATTACTAAAATGTAATATAAAACATTGTATTTAGTACCTACATGTTAATCAAAAAACGGATATTTATCTTGAGCTCTATTGAATTGTAACAACGAGAATTGTATAAAGGTTTATTTTATAAAACTTTGTTGTTCATCACATTACTGCCAGTAGTCACATTCTGCATATTTATAGTGCCCGAGTGCCCAAACCCCAAAGCCCAAAGCCCAAAGCCTAAAGCCCAAAGCCGAAAGCCCAACGCCCAAAGCCCAAAGCCCAAAGCCCAAAGCCCAAACCCCAAAGCCCAAACCCAAAACCCCAAACCCCAAACTAACATACATGTACTTACTTGAGTCTTTAAATATTTTCATTAACTATTTACTGTTTGTGATTGATTATTACTAAAATGTAATTTAAAACATTGTATTTAGTACCTACATGTTAATCAAAAAACGGATATTTATCTTGAGCTCTATTTAATTGTAGCAACAAGAATTGTATATAGGTTTATTTTATAAAAATTCGTTATTCATCACATTACTGCCAGTAGTCGCAGTCTGCATAATTATAGTGCCCGAGTGCCCAAACCCCGAAGCCCAAAGCCCAAAGCCCAAAGCCCAAAGCCCAAAGCCCAAAGCCCAAAGCCCAAAGCCCAAACCCCAAACCCCAAACCCCAAACTAACATACATGTACTTACTTGAGTCTTTAAATATTTTCATTAACTATTTACTGTTTGTGATTGATTATTACTAAAATGTAATTTAAAACATTGTATTTAGTACCTACATGTTAATCAAAAAACGGATATTTATCTTGAGCTCTATTTAATTGTAGCAACAAGAATTGTATAAAGGTTTATTTTATAAAAATTTGTTATTCATCACATTACAGCCAGTAGTCACAGTCTGCATATTTAGAGTGCCCGAGTGCCCGAACCCCAAACCCTAAACCCCAAACCTTAAACACCAAAGCCCAAACCCCAAACCCCAAAGCCCAAAGCCCAAAGCCCAAAGCCCAAAGCCCAAAGCCCAAAGCCCAAAGCCCAAAGCCCAAAGCCCAAAGCCCAAAGCCCAAAGCCCAAAGCCCAAACCTCAAACCCCAAACCCCAAACCCCAAACCCCAAACCCCAAACCCCAAACCCCAAACCCCAAACCCCTATTCATCACATTACTGCCAGTAGTCACAGTCTGCATAATTATAGTGCCCGAGTGCCCAAACCCCGAAGCCCAAAGCCCAAAGCCCAAAGCCCAAAGCCCAAAGCCCAAAGCCCAAAGCCCAAAGCCCAAAGCACAAAGCCCAAACCCCAAACCCCAAACCCCAAACTAACATACATGTACTTACTTGAGTCTTTAAATATTTTCATTAACTAGTTACTGTTTGTGATTGATTATTACTAAAATGTAATTTAAAACATTGTATTTAGTACCTACATGTTAATCAAAAAACGGATAATTATCTTGAGCTCTATTTAATTGTAGCAACAAGAATTGTATAAAGGTTTATTTTATAAAAATTTGTTATTCATCACATTACAGCCAGTAGTCACAGTCTGCATATTTATAGTGCCCGAGTGCCCGAACCCCAAACCCTAAACCCCAAACCTTAAACACCAAAGCCCAAACCCCAAACCCCAAAGCCCAAAGCCCAAAGCCCAAAGCCCAAAGCCCAAAGCCCAAAGCCCAAACCTCAAACCCCAAACCCCAAACCCCAAACCCCAAACCCAAAACCCCAAACTAACATACATGTACTTACTTGAGTCTTTAAATATTTTCATTAACTATTTACTGTTTGTGATTGATTATTACTAAAATGTAATATAAAACATTGTATTTAGTACCTACATGTTAATCAAAAAACGGATAATTATCTTGAGCTCTATTTAATTGTAGCAACAAGAATTGTATAAAGGTTTATTTTATAAAAATTTGTTATTCATCACATTACAGCCAGTAGTCACAGTCTGCATATTTATAGTGCCCGAGTGCCCGAACCCCAAACCCTAAACCCCAAACCTTAAACACCAAAGCCCAAACCCCAAACCCCAAAGCCCAAAGCCCAAAGCCCAAAGCCCAAAGCCCAAAGCCCAAAGCCCAAAGCCCAAACCTCAAACCCCAAACCCCAAACCCCAAACCCAAAACCCCAAACTAACATACATGTACTTACTTGAGTCTTTAAATATTTTCAATAACTATTTACTGTTTGTGATTGATTATTACTAAAATGTAATATAAAACATTGTATTTAGTACCTACTTGTTAATCAAAAAACGGATAATTATCTTGAGCTCAATTTAATTGTAGCAAAAAGAATTGTATAAAGGTTTTTTTTATAAAAAATTGTTATTCATCACATTACTGCCAGTAGTCACCGTCTGCATAGTTATAGTGCCCGAGTGCCCGAATGCCCAAAGTCCAAAGCCCAAAGCCCAAAGCCCAAAGCCCAAAGTCCAAAGCCCAAAGCCCAAAGCCCAAAGCCCAAACCCAAAACCCCAAACTAACATACATGTACTTACTTGAGTCTTTAAATATTTTCATTAACTATTTACTGTTTGTGATTGATTATTACTAAAATGTAATATAAAACATTGTATTTAGTACCTACATGTTAATCAAAAAACGGATAATTATCTTGAGCTCTATTTAATTGTAGCAACAAGAATTGTATAAAGGTTTATTTTATAAAAATTTGTTATTCATCACATTACAGCCAGTAGTCACAGTCTGCATATTTATAGTGCCCGAGTGCCCGAACCCCAAACCCTAAACCCCAAACCTTAAACACCAAAGCCCAAACCCCAAAGCCCAAAGCCCAAAGCCCAAAGCCCAAAGCCCAAAGCCCAAAGCCCAAAGCCCAAACCCCAAACCCCAAACTAACATACATGTACTTACTTGAGTCTTTAAATATTTTCATTAACTATTTACTGTTTGTGATTGATTATTACTAAAATGTAGTATAATACATTGTATTTAGTACCTACATGTTAATCAAAAAACGGATATTTATCTTGTGCTCTATTGAATTGTAACAACGAGAATTGTATAAAGGTTTATTTTATAAAAATTTGTTATTCATGACATTACTGCTAGTAGTCACAGTCTGCATAATTATAGGGCCCGAGTGCCCAAACCCCAAACCTTAAACCCTAAACCACAAAGCCCAAAGCCCAAAGCCCAAAGCCCAAAGTCCAAAGTCCAAAGCCCAAAGCCCAACGCCCAACGCCCAAAGCCCAAAGCCCAAAGCCTAAACCCCAAACCCCAAACCCAAAACTAACATACATGTACTTACTTGAGTCTTTAAATATTTTCATTAACTATTTACTGTTTGTGATTGATTATTACTAAAATTTAATATAAAACATTGTATTTAGTACCTACGTGTTAATCAAAAAACGGATATTTATCTTGAGCTCTATTTAATTGTAGCAACAAGAATTGTATAAAAGTTTATTTTATAAAAATTGGTTATTCATCACATTACTGCCAGTAGTCACAGTCTGCATAATTATAGTGCCCAAGTGCCCTAAACCCAAACCCCAAAGCCCAAAGACAAAGCCCAAAGCCCAAAGCCCAAAGCCCAAAGTGCAAACCCCAAACCCCAAACCCCAAACCCCAAACCCCAAACTAACATACATGCACTTACTTGAGTCTTTAAATTTTTTCATTAACTATTTACTGTTTGTGGTTGATTGTTACTAAAATGTAATATAAAACATTGTATTTAGTACCTACATGTTAATCAAAAAACGGATATTTATCTTGAGCTCTATTGAATTGTAACAACGAGAATTGTATAAAGGTTTATTTTATAAAACTTTGTTGTTCATCACATTACTGCCAGTAGTCACATTCTGCATATTTATAGTGCCCGAGTGCCCAAACCCCAAAGCCCAAAGCCCAAAGCCCAAAGCCTAAAGCCCAAAGCCAAAAGCCCAACGCCCAAAGCCCAAAGCCCAAAGCCCAAAGCCCAAACCCCAAAGCCCAAACCCCAAACCCCAAACCCCAAACCCCAAACTAACATACATGTACTTACTTGCGTCTTTAAATAATTTCATTAACTATTTACTGTTTGTGATTGATTATCACTTAAATGTATTATAAAACATTGTATTTAGTACCTACATGTTAATCAAAAAACGGATATTTATCTTGAGCTCTATTTAATTGTAGCAACAAGAATTGTATATAGGTTTATTTTATAAAAATTCGTTATTCATCACATTACTGCCAGTAGTCGCAGTCTGCATAATTATAGTGCCCGAGTGCCCAAACCCCGAAGCCCAAAGCCCAAAGCCCAAAGCCCAAAGCCCAAAGCCCAAAGCCCAAAGCCCAAAGCCCAAAGCCCAAACCCCAAACCCCAAACCCCAAACTAACATACATGTACTTACTTGAGTCTTTAAATATTTTCATTAACTATTTACTGTTTGGGATTGATTATTACTAAAATGTAATATAAAACATTGTATTTAGTACCTACTTGTTAATCAAAAAACGGATAATTATCTTGAGCTCTATTTAATTGTAGCAACAAGAATTGTATAAAGGTTTTTTTTATAAAAAATTGTTATTCATCACATTACTGCCAGTAGTCACCGTCTGCATATTTATAGTGCCCGAGTGCCCGAATGCCCAAAGTCCAAAGCCCAAAGCCCAAAGCCCAAAGCCCAAAGTCCAAAGCCCAAAGCCCGAAGCCCAAAGCCCAAACCCCAAACCCCAAACCCCAAACTAACATACATGTACTTACTTGAGTCTTTAAATATTTTCATTAACTATTTACTGTTTGTGATTGATTAATACTAAAATGTAATTTAAAACATTGTATTTAGTACCTACATGTTAATCAAAAAACGGATATTTATCTTGAGCTCTATTTAATTGTAGCAACAAGAATTGTATAAAGGTTTATTTTATAAAAATTTGTTATTCATCACATTACAGCCAGTAGTCACAGTCTGCATATTTATAGTGCCCGAGTGCCCGAACCCAAAACCCTAAACCCCAAACCTTAAACACCAAAGCCCAAACCCCAAACCCCAAAGCCCAAAGCCCAAAGCCCAAAGCCCAAAGCCCAAAGCCCAAACCCCGAACCCCAAACCCCAAACTAACACACATGTACTTACTTGAGTCTTTAAATATTTTCATTAACTATTTACTGTTTGTGATTGATTGTTACTAAAATGTAATATAAAACATTGTATTTAGTACCTACATGTTAATCAAAAAACGGATATTTATCTTGAGCTCTATTGAATTGTAGCAACGAGAATTGTATAAAGGTTATTTTAAAAAAATTTGTTATTCGTGACATTACTGCCAGTAGTCACAGTCTGCATATTTATAGTGCCCGAGTGCCCGAATGCCCAAAGTCCAAAGCCCAAAGCCCAAAGCCCAAAGCCTAAAGCCCAAAGCCCAAACCCCAAACCCCATACCCAAAAATAACATACATGTACTTACTTGAGTCTTTAAATAATTTCATTAACTATTTACTGTTTGTGATTGATTATTACTAAAATGTAATATAAAACATTGTATTTAGTACCTACATGTTAATCAAAAAACGGATATTTATCTTGAGCTCTATTTAATTGTAGCAACAAGAATTGTATAAAGGTTTATTATATAAAAATTTGTTATTCATCACATTACAGCCAGTAGTCACAGTCTGCATATTTATAGTGCCCGAGTGCCCGAACCCCAAACCCTAAACTCCAAACCTTAAACCCCAAACCCCAAAGCCCAAAGCCCAAAGCCCAAAGCCCAAACCCCAAACTCCAAACTAACATACATGTACTTACTTGAGTCTTTAACTATTTTCATTAACTATTTACTGTTTTTGATTGATTATTACTAAAATGTAATATAAAACATTGTATTTAGTACCTACATGTTAATCAAAAAACGGATATTTATCTTGAGCTCTATTTAATTGTAGCAACAAGAATTGTATAAAGGTTTATTTTATAAAAATTTGTTATTCATCACATTACAGCCAGTAGTCACAGTCTGCATATTTAGAGTGCCCGAGTGCCCAAACCCCAAAGCCCAAAGCCCAAAGCCCAAAGCCCAAAGCCTAAAACCCAAAGCCCAGAGCCCAGAGCCCAAATCCCAAACCCCAAACCCCAAACCCTAAACCCCAAACCCCAAACCCCAAACCCCAAACCCCAAACCCCAAACCCCAAAACCCAAAGCCCAAAGCCAAAAGCCCAAAGCCTAAAACCCAAAGCCCAGAGCCCAAAGCCCAAACCCCAAACCCCAAATCCCAAACCCCAAACCCCAAACCCCAAACCCCAAACTAACACACATGTACTTACTTGAGTCTTTAAATATTTTCATTAACTATTTACTGTTTGTGATTGATTGTTACTAAAATGTAATATAAAACATTGTATTTAGTACCTACATGTTAATCAAAAAACGGATATTTATCTTGAGCTCTATTGAATTGTAGCAACGAGAATTGTATAAAGGTTATTTTAAAAAAATTTGTTATTCGTGACATTACTGCCAGTAGTCACAGTCTGCATATTTATAGTGCCCGAGTGCCCGAATGCCCAAAGTCCAAAGCCCAAAGCCCAAAGCCCAAAGCCTAAAGCCCAAAGCCCAAACCCCAAACCCCAAACCCAAAACTAACATACATGTACTTACTTGAGTCTTTAAATAATTTCATTAACTATTTACTGTTTGTGATTGATTATTACTAAAATGTAATATAAAACATTGTATTTAGGACCTACATGTTAATCAAAAAACGGATATTTATCTTGAGCTCTTTTTAATTGTAGCAACAAGAATTGTATAAAGGTTTATTATATAAAAATTTGTTATTCATCACATTACAGCCAGTAGTCACAGTCTGCATATTTATAGTGCCCGAGTGCCCGAACCCCAAACCCTAAACTCCAAACCTTAAACCCCAAACCCCAAAGCCCAAAGCCCAAAGCCCAAAGCCCAAACCCCAAACTCCAAACTAACATACATGTACTTACTTGAGTCTTTAACTATTTTCATTAACTATTTACTGTTTTTGATTGATTATTACTGAAATGTAATATAAAACATTGTATTTAGTACCTACATGTTAATCAAAAAACGGATAATTATCATGAGCTCTATTTAATTGTAGCAACAAGAATTGTATAAAGGTTTATTTTATAAAAAATTGTTATTCATCACATTACTGCCAGTAGTCACAGTCTGCATATTTAGAGTGCCCGAGTGCCCAAACCCCAAAGCCCAAAGCCCAAAGCCCAAAGCCTAAAACCCAAAGCCCAGAGCCCAGAGCCCAAATCCCAAACCCCAAACCCCAAACCCCAAACCCCAAACCCCAAACCCCAAACCCCAAACCCCAAACCCCAAACCCCAAACCCCAAAACCCAAAGCCCAAAGCCAAAAGCCCAAAGCCTAAAACCCAAAGCCCAGAGCCCAAAGCCCAAACCCCAAACCCCAAATCCCAAACCCCAAACCCCAAACCCCAAACCCCAAACTAACATACATGTACTTACTTGAGTTTTTAAATATTTGCGTTAACTATTTACTGTTTGTGATTGATTATTACTAAAATGTAATATAAAACATTGTATTTAGTACATAGTTGTAAATCAAAAAACGGATATTTATCTTGAGCTCTATTTAATTGTAGCAACCAGAATTGTATAAAGGTTTATTTTATAAAAAAATGTTAATCATCACATTACTGCCAGTAGTCACAGTCTGCATATTTATAGTGCCCGAGTGCCCGAATGCCCAAAGTCCACAGCCCAAAGCCCAAAGCCCAAAGCCCAAAGCCCAAAGCCCAAAGCCCAAAGCCCAAAGCCCAAACCCCAAACCCCAAACTAACATACATGCACTTACTTGAGTCTTTAAATTTTTTCATTAACTATTTACTGTTTGTGGTTGATTATTACTAAAATGTAATATAAAACATTGTATTTAGTACCTACATGTTAATCAAAAAACGGATATTTATCTTGAGCTCTATTGAATTGTAACAACGAGAATTGTATAAAGGTTTATTTTATAAAACTTTGTTGGTCATCACATTACTGCCAGTAGTCACATTCTGCATATTTATAGTGCCCGAGTGCCCAAACCCCAAAGCCCAAAGCCTAAAGCCCAAAGCCGAAAGCCCAACGCCCAAAGCCCAAAGCCAAAACCCCAAAGCCCAAACCCCAAACCCCAAACCCCAAACTAACATACATGTACTTACTTGAGTCTTTAAATAATTTCATTAACTATTTACTGTTTGTGATTGATTATCACTTAAACGTATTATAAAACATTGTATTTAGTACCTACATGTTAATCAAAAAACGGATATTTATCTTGAGCTCTATTTAATTGTAGCAACAAGAATTGTATATAGGTTTATTTTATAAAAATTCGTTATTCATCACATTACTGCCAGTAGTCACAGTCTGCATAATTATAGTGCCCGAGTGCCCAAACCCCGAAGCCCAAAGCCCAAAGCCCAAAGCCCCAGGCCAAAAGCCCAAACCCCAAACCTCAAACCCCAAACCCCATACTAACATACATGTACTTACTTGAGTCTTTAAATATTTTCATTAACTATTTACTGTTTGTGATTGATTATTACTAAAATGTAATATAAAACATTGTATTTAGTACCTACATGTTAATCAAAAAACGGATATTTTTCTTGAGCTCTATTTAATTGTAGCAACAAGAATTGTATAAAGGTTTATTTTATAAAAATTTGTTATTCATCACATTACTGCCAGTAGTCACAGTCTGCATATTTAGAGTGCCCGAGTGCCCAAACCCCAAAGCCCAAAGCCCAAAGCCTAAAACCCAAAACCCAAAACCCAAAACCCAAAACCCAAAACCCAAAACCCAAAACCCAAAGCCCAAACCCAAAACCCAAACCTCAAACCCCAAACGCCAAACGCCAAACCCCAAACCCCAAACCCCAAACCCCAAACCCCAAAGCCCAAACCCCAAAACCCAAAGCCCAAAGCCAAAAGCCCAAAGCCTAAAACCCAAAGCCCAGAGCCCAAACCCCAAACCCCAAACCCCAAACCCCAAACTAACATACATGTACTTACTTGAGTTTTTAAATATTTGCGTTAACTATTTACTGTTTGTGATTGATTATTACTAAAATGTAATATAAAACATTGTATTTAGTACCTACTTGTTAATCAAAAAACGGATATTTATCTTGAGCTCTATTTAATTGTAGCAACAAGAATTGTATAAAGGTTTATTTTATAAAAAAATGTTAATCATCACATTACTGCCAGTAGTCACAGTCTGCATATTTATAGTGCCCGAGTGCCCGAATGCCCAAAGTCCACAGCCCAAAGCCCAAAGCCCAAAGCCCAAAGCCCAAAGCCCAAAGCCCAAAGCCCAAAGCCCAAACCCCAAAGCCTAAAACCCAAAACCCAAAACCCAAAACCCAAAACCCAAAACCCAAAACCCAAAACCCAAAACCCAAAACCCAAAGCCCAAACCCAAAACCCAAACCCCAAACCCCAAACGCCAAACGCCAAACCCAAACCCCAAACCCCAAACCCCAAACCACAAACCCCAAAGCCCAAAGCCCAAAACCCAAAGCCCAAAGTCCAAAGTCCAAAGCCCAAAGCCCAACGCCCAACGCCCAAAGCCCAAAGCCCAAAGCCTAAACCCCAAACCCCAAACCCAAAACTAACATACATGTACTTACTTGAGTCTTTAAATATTTTCATTAACTATTTACTGTTTGTGATTGATTATTACTAAAATGTAATATAAAACATTGTATTTAGTACCTACGTGTTAATCAAAAAACGGATATTTATCTTGAGCTCTATTTAATTGTAGCAACAAATATTGTATAAAAGTTTATCTTATAAAAATTTGTTATTCATCACGTTACTGCCAATAGATACAGTCTGCATAATTATAGTGCTCAAGTGCCCTAAACCCAAACCCCAAAGCCCAAAGCCCAAAGCCCAAAGCCCAAAGTGCAAACCCCAAACCCCAAACCCCAAACCCCAAACTAACATACATGCACTTACTTGAGTCTTTAAATTTTTTCATTAACTATTTGCTGTTTGTGGTTGATTATTACTAAAATGTAATATAAAACATTGTATTTAGTACCTACATGTTAATCAAAAAACGGATATTTACCTTGAGCTCTATTGAATTGTAACAACGAGAATTGTATAAAGGTTTATTTTATAAAACTTTGTTGTTCATCACATTACTGCCAGTAGTCACATTCTGCATATTTATAGTGCCCGAGTGCCCAAACCCCAAAGCCCAAAGCCTAAAGCCCAAAGCCGAAAGCCCAACGCCCAAAGCCCAAAGCCCAAAGCCCAAAGCCCAAACCCCAAAGCCCAAACCCCAAACCCCAAACTAACATACATGTACTTACTTGAGTCTTTAAATAATTTCATTAACTATTTACTGTTTGTTATTGATTATCACTTAAATGTATTATAAAACATTGTATTTAGTACCTACATGTTAATCAAAAAACGGATATTTTTCTTGAGCTCTATTTAATTGTAGCAACAAGAATTGTATATAGGTTTATTTTATAAAAATTCGTTATTCATCACATTACTGCCAGTATTCACAGTCTGCATAATTATAGTGCCCGAGTGCCCAAACCCCGAAGCCCAAAGCCCAAAGCCCAAAGCCCAAAGCCCAAAGCCCAAAGCCCAAAGCCCAAAGCCCAAAGCCCAAAGCACAAAGCCCAAACCCCAAACCCCAAACTAACATACATGTACTTACTTGAGTCTTTAAATATTTTCATTAACTATTTACTGTTTGTGATTGATTATTACTAAAATGTAATTTAAAACATTGTATTTAGTACCTACATGTTAATCAAAAAACGGATATTTATCTTGAGCTCTATTTAATTGTAGCAACAAGAATTGTATAAAGGTTTATTTTATAAAAATTTGTTATTCATCACATTACAGCCAGTAGTCACAGTCTGCATATTTATAGTGACCGAGTGCCCGAACCCCAAACCCTAAACCCCAAACCTTAAACCTCAAACCCCAAACCCCAAAGCCCAAAGCCCAAAGCCCAAAGCCCAAAGCCCAAAGCCCAAAGCCCAAACCCCAAACCCCAAACTCCAAACTAACATACATGTACTTACTTAAGTCTTTAACTATTTTCATTAACTATTTACTGTTTGTGATTGATTATTACTAAAATGTAATATAAAACATTGTATTTAGTACCTACATGTTAATCAAAAAACGGATATTTATCTTCAGCTCTATTTAATTGTAGCAACAAGAATTGTATAAAGGTTTATTTTACAAAAACTTGTTATTCATCACATTACTGCCAGTAGTCACAGTCTGCATATTTATAGTGCCCACGTACCCAAAACCCAAAGCCTAAAACCCAAAGCCCAAAGCCCAAAGCCCAAAGCCCAAAGCCCAAAGCCAAAAGCCCAAAGCCGAAACCCCAAACCCCAAACCCCAAACCCCAAACCCAAAACCCCAAACTAACATACATGTACTTACTTGAGTCTTTAAATATTTTCATTAACTATTTACTGTTTGTGATTGATTATTACTAAAATGTAATATAAAACATTGTATTTACTACCTAAATGTTAATCAAAAAACGGATATTTATCTTGAGCTCTATTTAATTGTAGCAACAAGAATTGTATAAAGGTTTATTTTCTAAAAATTTGTTATTCATCACATTACTGCCAGTAGTCACAGTCTGCATATTTAAAGTGCCCGAGTGCCCAAACCCCAAAGCCCAAAGCCCAAAGCCCAAAGCCTAAAACCCAAAGCCCAGAGCCCAAATCCCAAACCCCAAACCCCAAATCCGAAACCCCAAACCCCAAACCCCAAACCCCAAACTAACATACATGTACTTACTTGAGTTTTTAAATATTTTCATTAACTATTAACTCTTTGTGATTGATTATTACTAAAATGTAATATAAAACATTGTATTTAGTACCTACATGTTAATCAAAAAACAGATATTTATCTTAAGCTCTATTTAATTGTAGCAACAAGAATTGTATAAAGGTTTATTTTATAAAAATTTGTTATTCATCACATTACAGCCAGTAGTCACAGTCTGCATATTTATAGTGACCGAGTGCCCGAACCCCAAACCCTAAACCCCAAACCTTAAACCTCAAACCCCAAACCCCAAAGCCCAAAGCCCAAAGCCCAAAGCCCAAAGCCCAAAGCCCAAACCCCAAACCCCAAACTCCAAACTAACATACATGTACTTACTTGAGTCTTTAACTATTTTCATTAACTATTTACTGTTTGTGATTGATAATTACTAAAATGTAATATAAAACATTGTATTTAGTACCTACATGTTAATCAAAAAACGGATATTTATCTTCAGCTCTATTTAATTGTAGCAACAAGAATTGTATAAAGGTTTATTTTACAAAAACTTGTTATTCATCACATTACTGCCAGTAGTCACAGTCTGCATATTTATAGTGCCCACGTACCCAAAACCCAAAGCCTAAAACCCAAAGCCCAAAGCCCAAAGCCCAAAGCCCAAAGCCCAAAGCCCAAAGCCAAAAGCCCAAAGCCGAAACCCCAAACCCCAAACCCCAAACCCCAAACCCAAAACCCCAAACTAACATACATGTACTTACTTGAGTCTTTAAATATTTTCATTAACTATTTACTGTGTGTGATTGATTATTACTAAAATGTAATATAAAACATTGTATTTACTACCTAAATGTTAATCAAAAAACGGATATTTATCTTGAGCTCTATTTAATTGTAGCAACAAGAATTGTATAAAGGTTTATTTTCTAAAAATTTGTTATTCATCACATTACTGCCAGTAGTCACAGTCTGCATATTTATAGTGCCCGAGTGCCCAAACCCCAAAGCCCAAAGCCCAAAGCCCAAAGCCTAAAACCCAAAGCCCAGAGCCCAAATACCAAACCCCAAACCCCAAATCCGAAACCCCAAACCCCAAACCCCAAACCCCAAACTAACATACATGTACTTACTTGAGTTTTTAAATATTTTCATTAACTATTTACTGTTTGTGATTGATTATTACTAAAATGTAATATAAAACATTGTATTTAGTACCTACTTGTTAATCAAAAAACGGATAATTATCTTGAGCTCAATTTAATTGTAGCAACAAGAATTGTATAAAGGTTTATTTTATAAAAAATTGTTATTCATCACATTACTGCCAGTAGTCACCGTCTGCATATTTATAGTGCCCGAGTGCCCGAATGCCCAAAGTCCAAAGCCCAAAGCCCAAAGCCCAAAGCCCAAACCCCGAACCCCAAACCCCAAACTAACACACATGTACTTACTTGAGTCTTTAAATATTTTCATTAACTATTTACTGTTTGTGATTGATTGTTACTAAAATGTAATATAAAACATTGTATTTAGTACCTACATGGTAATCAAAAAACGGATATTTATCTTGAGCTCTATTGAATTGTAGCAACGAGAATTGTATAAAGGTTTATTATATAAAAATTTGTTATTCATCACATTACAGCCAGAGTCACAGTCTGCATATTTATAGTGCCCGAGTGCCCGAACCCCAAACCCTAAACTCCAAACCTTAAACCCCAAAGCCCAAAGCCCAAAGCCCAAAGCCCAAAGCCCAAAGCCCAAAGCCCAAACCCCAAACTCCAAACTAACATACATGTACTTACTTGAGTCTTTAACTATTTTCATTAACTATTTACTGTTTGTGATTGATTATTACTAAAATGTAATATAAAACATTGTATTTAGTACCTACATGTTAATCAAAAAACGGATATTTATCTTGAGCTCTATTTAATTGTAGCAACAAGAATTGTATAAAGGTTTATTATATAAAAATTTGTTATTCATCACATTACAGTCAGTAGTCACAGTCTGCATACTTATAGTGCCCAAGTGCCCAAAACCCAAAGCCCAAAACCCAAAGCCCAGAGCCCAAAGCCCAAAGCCCCAGGCCAAAAGCCCAAACCCCAAACCTCAAACCCCAAACCCCAAACCCCATACTAACATACATGTACTTACTTGAGTCTTTAAATATTTTCATTAACTATTTACTGTTTGTGATTGATTATTACTAAAATGTAATATAAAACATTGTATTTAGTACCTACATGTTAATCAAAAATCGGATATTTTTCTTGAGCTCTATTTAATTGTAGCAACAAGAATTGTATAAAGGTTTATTTTATAAAAAATTGTTATTCATCACATTACTGCCAGTAGTCACAGTCTGCATATTTAGAGTGCCCGAGTGCCCAAAGCCCAAAGCCCAAAGCCCAAAGCCCAAAGCCTAAAACCCAAAGCCCAGAGCCCAAATCCCAAACCCCAAACCCCAAATCCCAAACCCCAAACCCCAAACCCCAAACTAACATACATGTACTTACTTGAGTTTTTAAATATTTTCATTAACTATTTACTGTTTGTGATTGATTATTACTAAAATGTAATATAAAACATTGTATTTAGTACCTACTTGTTAATCAAAAAATGGATATTTATCTTGAGCTCTAGTTAATTGTAGCAACAAGAATTGTATAAGGGTTTATTTTATAAAAAATTGTTATTCATCACATTACTGCCAGTAGTCACAGTCTGCATATTTATAGTGCCCGAGTGCCTGAATGCCCAAAGTCCAAAGCCCAAAGCCCAAAGCCCAAAGCCCAAAGCCCAAACCCCAAACCCCAAACCCCAAACTAACACACATGTACTTACTTGAGTCTTTAAATATTTTCATTAACTATTACTGTTTGTGATTGATTGTTACTAAAATGTAATATAAAACATTGTATTTAGTACCTACATGTTAATCAAAAAACGGATATTTATCTTGAGCTCTATTGAATTGTAGCAATGAGAATTGTATAAAGGTTTATTTTATAAAAAATTGTTATTCATGACATTACTGCCAGTAGTCACAGTCGGCATAATTATAGTGCCCGAGTGCCCAAACCCCAAACCTTAAAGCCCAAACCACAAACCACAAACGCCAAAGCCCAAAGCCCAAAGCCCAAAGCCCAAAGCCCAAAGTCCAAAGCCCAAAGCCCAAAGCCTAAAGCCCAAAGCCCAAACCCCAAACCCCAAACCCAAAACTAACATACATGTACTTACTTGAGTCTTTAAATATTTTCATTAACTATTCACTGTTTGTGATTGATTATTACTAAAATGTAATATAAAACATTGTGTTTAGTACCTACATGTTAATCAAAAAACAGATATTAATCTTGAGCTCTATTTAATTGTAGCAACAAGAATTGTATAAAAGTTTACTTTATAAAAAATTGTTATTCATCACATTACTGCCAGTAGTCACCGTCTGCATAATTATAGTGCCCGAGTGCCCGAATGCCCAAAGTCCAAAGCCCAAAGCCCAAAGCCCAAAGCCCAAACCCCGAACCCCAAACTCCAAACTAACACACATGTACTTACTTGAGTCTTTAAATATTTTCATTAACTATTTACTGTTTGTGATTGATTGTTACTAAAATGTAATATAAAACATTGTATTTAGTACCTACATGTTAATCAAAAAACGGATATTTATCTTGAGCTCTATTGAATTGTAGAAACGAGAATTGTATAAAGGTTATTTTAAAAAAATTTGTTATTCGTGACATTACTGCCAGTAGTCACAGTCTGCATATTTATAGTGCCCGAGTGCCCGAATGCCCAAAGTCCAAAGCCCAAAGCCCAAAGCCCAAAGCCCAAAGTCCAAAGCCCAAAGCCCAAAGCCCAAAACCCAAAGCCTAAAGCCCAAAGCCCAAACCCAAAACCCCAAACCCAAAACTAACATACATGTACTTACTTGAGTCTTTAAATAATTTCATTAACTATTTACTGTTTGTGATTGATTATTACTAAAATGTAATATAAAACATTGTATTTAGTACCTACATGTTAATCAAAAAACGGATATTTATCTTGAGCTCTATTTAATTGTAGCAACAAGAATTGTATAAAGGTTTATTATATAAAAATTTGTTATTCATCACATTACAGCCAGTAGTCACAGTCTGCATATTTATAGTGCCCGAGTGCCCGAACCCCAAACCCTAAACTCCAAACCTTAAACCCCAAACCCCAAAGCCCAAAGCCCAAAGCCCAAAGCCCAAAGCCCAAACTCCAAACTAACATACATGTACTTACTTGAGTCTTTAACTATTTTCATTAACTATTTACTGTTTGTGATTGATTATTACTAAAATGTAATATAAAACATTGTATTTAGTACCTACATGTTAATCAAAAAACGGATATTTATCTTGAGCTCTATTTAATTGTAGCAACAAGAATTGTATAAAAGTTTACTTTATAAAAATTTGTTATTCATCACATTACTGCCAGTAGACACAGTCTGCATAATTATAGTGCCCGAGTGCCCAAACCCCAAACCCCAAAGCCCAAAGCCCAAAGCCCAAAGCCCAAAGTGCAAACCCCAAACCCCAAACCCCAAACCCCTAACCCCAAACCCCAAACTAACATACAGGCACTTACTTGAGTCTTTAAATATTTTCATTAACTATTTACTGTTTGTGATTGATTATTACTAAAATGTAATATAAAATATTGTATTTAGTACCTACATGTTAATCAAAAAACGGATATTTATCTTGAGCTCTATTGAATTGTAACAACGAGAATTGTATAAAGGTTTGATTTATAAAAATTTGTTATTCATGACATTACTGCCAGTAGTCACAGTCTGCATAATTATAGTGCCCGAGTGCCCAAACCCCAAAGCCCCAAGCCCAAAGCCCAAAGCCCAAAGCCCAAAGCCCAATCCCCAAACCTCAAACCCCAAACTAACATACATATACTTACTTGAGTCTTTAAATATTTTCATTAACTATTTACTGTTTGTGATTGATTATTACTAAAATGTAATATAAAACATTGTATTTAGTACCTACATGTTAATCAAAAAAAGGATATTTATCTTGAGCTCTATTGAATTGTAACAACGAGAATTGTATAAAGGTTTAATTTATAAAAATTTGTTATTCATGAAATTACTGCCAGTAGTCACAGTCTGCATAATTATAGTGCCCGAGTGCCCAAAGCCATAAGCCCAAAGCCCAAAGCCCAAAGCCCAAAGCCCAAAGCCCAATCCCCAAGCCTCAAATCCCAAACTAACATACATGTACTTACTTGAGTCTTTAAATATTTTCCTTAACTATTTACTGTTTGTGATTGATTATTACTAAAATGTAATATAAAACATTGTATTTAGTACCTACATGTTAATCAAAAAAAGGATATTTATCTTGAGCTCTATTTAATTGTAGCAACAAGAATTGTATATAGGTTTATTTTATAAAAATTTGTTATTCATCACATTACTGCCAGTAGTCACAGTCTGCATAATTATAGTGCCCGAGTGCCCAAACCCCGAAGCCCAAAGCCCAAAGCCCTAAGCCCAAAGCCCAAAGCCCAAACCCCAAACCCCAAACCCCAAACCCCAAACTAACATACATGTACTTACTTGAGTCTTTAAATATTTTCATTAACTATTTACTGTTTGTGATTGATTATTACTAAAATGTAATTTAAAACATTGTATTTAGTACCTACATGTTAATCAAAAAACGGATATTTATCTTGAGCTCTATTTAATTGTAGCAACAAGAATTGTATAAAGGTTTATTTTATAAAAATTTGTTATTCATCACATTACAGCCAGGAGTCACAGTCTGCATATTTATAGTGCCCGAGTGCCCGAACCCCAAACCCTAAACCCCAAACCTTAAACACCAAAGCCCAAACCCCAAACCCCAAAGCCCAAAGCCCAAAGCCCAAAGCCCAAAGCCCAAAGCCCAAAGCCCAAAGCCCAAAGCCCAAAGCCCAAAGCCCAAACCCCAAAGCCCAAAGCCCAAAGCCCAAACCTCAAACCCCAAACCCCACACCCCAAACTAACATACATGTACTTACTTGAGTCTTTAAATATTTTCATTAACTATTAACTCTTTGTGATTGATTATTACTAAAATGTAATATAAAACATTGTATTTAGTACCTACATGTTAATCAAAAAACGGATATCTATCTTAAGCTCTATTTAATTGTAGCAACAAGAATTGTATAAAGGTTTATTTTATAAAAATTTGTTATTCATCACATTACAGCCAGTAGTCACAGTCTGCATATTTATAGTGACCGAGTGCCCGAACTCCAAACCCTAAACCCCAAACCTTAAATCCCAAACCCCAAACCCCAAACCCCAAAGCCCAAAGCCCAAAGCCCAAAGCCCAAACCCCAAACCCCAAACTCCAAACTAACATACATGTACTTACTTGAGTCTTTAACTATTTTCATTAACTATTTACTGTTTGTGATTGATTATTACTAAAATGTAATATAAAACATTGTGTTTAGTACCTACATGTTAATCAAAAACGGATATTTATCTTGAGCTCTATTTAATTGTAGCAACAAGAATTGTATAAAAGGTTTATTTTACAAAAACTTGTTATTCATCACATTACTGCCAGTAGTCACAGTCTGCATATTTATAGTGCCCAAGTACCCAAAACCCAAAGCCAAAACCCAAAGTCCAAAGCCCAAAGCCCAAAGCCCAAACCCCGAACCCCAAACCCCAAACTAACACACATGTACTTACTTGAGTCTTTAACTATTTTCATTAACTATTTACTGTTTGTGATTGATTGTTACTAAAATGTAATATAAAACATTGTATTTAGTACCTACATGTTAATCAAAAAACAGATATTTATCTTGAGCTCTATTTAATTGTAGCAACAAGAATTGTATAAAAGTTTACTTTATAAAAAATTGTTATTCATCACATTACTGCCAGTAGTCACCGTCTGCATAATTATAGTGCCCGAGTGCCCGAATGCCCAAAGTCCAAAGCCCAAAGCCCAAAGCCCAAAGCCCAAAGCCCAAAGCCCAAACCCCGAACCCCAAACTCCAAACTAACACACATGTACTTACTTGAGTCTTTAAATATTTTCATTAACTATTTACTGTTTGTGATTGATTGTTACTAAAATGTAATATAAAACATTGTATTTAGTACCTACATGTTAATCAAAAAACGGATATTTATCTTGAGCTCTATTGAATTGTAGCAACGAGAATTGTATAAAGGTTATTTTAAAAAAATTTGTTATTCGTGACATTACTGCCAGTAGTCACAGTCTGCATATTTATAGTGCCCGAGTGCCCGAATGCCCAAAGTCCAAAGCCCAAAGCCCAAAGCCCAAAGCCCAAAGTCCAAAGCCCAAAGCCCAAAGCCCAAAACCCAAAGCCTAAAGCCCAAAGCCCAAACCCAAAACCCCAAACCCAAAACTAACATACATGTACTTACTTGAGTCTTTAAATAATTTCATTAACTATTTACTGTTTGTGATTGATTATTACTAAAATGTAATATAAAACATTGTATTTAGTACCTACATGTTAATCAAAAAACGGATATTTATCTTGAGCTCTATTTAATTGTAGCAACAAGAATTGTATAAAGGTTTATTATATAAAAATTTGTTATTCATCACATTACAGCCAGTAGTCACAGTCTGCATATTTATAGTGCCCGAGTGCCCGAACCCCAAACCCTAAACTCCAAACCTTAAACCCCAAACCCCAAAGCCCAAAGCCCAAAGCCCAAACCCCAAACTCCAAACTAACATACATGTACTTACTTGAGTCTTTAACTATTTTCATTAACTATTTACTGTTTGTGATTGATTATTACTAAAATGTAATATAAAACATTGTATTTAGTACCTACATGTTAATCAAAAAACGGATATTTATCTTGAGCTCTATTTAATTGTAGCAACAAGAATTGTATAAAAGTTTACTTTATAAAAATTTGTTATTCATCACATTACTGCCAGTAGACACAGTCTGCATAATTATAGTGCCCGAGTGCCCAAACCCCAAACCCCAAAGCCCAAAGCCCAAAGTGCAAACCCCAAACCCCAAACCCCAAATCCCTAACCCCAAACCCCAAACTAACATACAGGCACTTACTTGAGTCTTTAAATATTTTCATTAACTATTTACTGTTTGTGATTGATTATTACTAAAATGTAATATAAAATATTGTATTTAGTACCTACATGTTAATCAAAAAACGGATATTTATCTTGAGCTCTATTGAATTGTAACAACGAGAATTGTATAAAGGTTTGATTTATAAAAATTTGTTATTCATGACATTACTGCCAGTAGTCACAGTCTGCATAATTATAGTGCCCGAGTGCCCAAACCCCAAAGCCCCAAGCCCAAAGCCCAAAGCCCAAAGCCCAAAGCCCAATCCCCAAACCTCAAACCCCAAAATAACATACATATACTTACTTGAGTCTTTAAATATTTTCATTAACTATTTACTGTTTGTGATTGATTATTACTAAAATGTAATATAAAACATTGTATTTAGTACCTACATGTTAATCAAAAAAAGGATATTTATCTTGAGCTCTATTGAATTGTAACAACGAGAATTGTATAAAGGTTTAATTTATAAAAATTTGTTATTCATGAAATTACTGCCAGTAGTCACAGTCTGCATAATTATAGTGCCCGAGTGCCCAAAGCCATAAGCCCAAAGCCCAAAGCCCAAAGCCCAAAGCCCAAAGCCCAATCCCTAAGCCTCAAACCCCAAACTAACATACATGTACTTACTTGAGTCTTTAAATATTTTCCTTAACTATTTACTGTTTGTGATTGATTATTACTAAAATGTAATATAAAACATTGTATTTAGTACCTACATGTTAATCAAAAAAAGGATATTTATCTTGAGCTCTATTTAATTGTAGCAACAAGAATTGTATATAGGTTTATTTTATAAAAATTTGTTATTCATCACATTACTGCCAGTAGTCACAGTCTGCATAATTATAGTGCCCGAGTGCCCAAACCCCGAAGCCCAAAGCCCAAAGCCCTAAGCCCAAAGCCCAAAGCCCAAACCCCAAACCCCAAACCCCAAACCCCAAACTAACATACATGTACTTACTTGAGTCTTTAAATATTTTCATTAACTATTTACTGTTTGTGATTGATTATTACTAAAATGTAATTTAAAACATTGTATTTAGTACCTACATGTTAATCAAAAAACGGATATTTATCTTGAGCTCTATTTAATTGTAGCAACAAGAATTGTATAAAGGTTTATTTTATAAAAATTTGTTATTCATCACATTACAGCCAGGAGTCACAGTCTGCATATTTATAGTGCCCGAGTGCCCGAACCCCAAACCCTAAACCCCAAACCTTAAACACCAAAGCCCAAACCCCAAACCCCAAACCCCAAAGCCCAAAGCCCAAAGCCCAAAGCCCAAAGCCTAAAGCCCAAAGCCCAAAGCCCAAAGCCCAAAGCCCAAAGCCCAAAGCCCAAACCCCAAAGCCCAAAGCCCAAAGCCCAAACCTCAAACCCCAAACCCCACACCCAAACTAACATACATGTACTTACTTGAGTCTTTAAATATTTTCATTAACTATTAACTCTTTGTGATTGATTATTACTAAAATGTAATATAAAACATTGTATTTAGTACCTACATGTTAATCAAAAAACGGATATCTATCTTAAGCTCTATTTAATTGTAGCAACAAGAATTGTATAAAGGTTTATTTTATAAAAATTTGTTATTCATCACATTACAGCCAGTAGTCACAGTCTGCATATTTATAGTGACCGAGTGCCCGAACTCCAAACCCTAAACCCCAAACCTTAAATCCCAAACCCCAAACCCCAAACCCCAAAGCCCAAAGCCCAAAGCCCAAAGCCCAAAGCCCAAACCCCAAACCCCAAACTCCAAACTAACATACATGTACTTACTTGAGTCTTTAACTATTTTCATTAACTATTTACTGTTTGTGATTGATTATTACTAAAATGTAATATAAAACATTGTGTTTAGTACCTACATGTTAATCAAAAACGGATATTTATCTTGAGCTCTATTTAATTGTAGCAACAAGAATTGTATAAAAGGTTTATTTTACAAAAACTTGTTATTCATCACATTACTGCCAGTAGTCACAGTCTGCATATTTATAGTGCCCAAGTACCCAAAACCCAAAGCCAAAACCCAAAGTCCAAAGCCCAAAGCCCAAAGCCCAAACCCCGAACCCCAAACCCCAAACTAACACACATGTACTTACTTGAGTCTTTAAATATTTTCATTAACTATTTACTGTTTGTGATTGATTGTTACTAAAATGTAATATAAAACATTGTATTTAGTACCTACATGTTAATCAAAAAACAGATATTTATCTTGAGCTCTATTTAATTGTAGCAACAAGAATTGTATAAAAGTTTACTTTATAAAAAATTGTTATTCATCACATTACTGCCAGTAGTCACCGTCTGCATAATTATAGTGCCCGAGTGCCCGAATGCCCAAAGTCCAAAGCCCAAAGCCCAAAGCCCAAAGCCCAAAGCCCAAAGCCCAAACCCCGAACCCCAAACTCCAAACTAACACACATGTACTTACTTGAGTCTTTAAATATTTTCATTAACTATTTACTGTTTGTGATTGATTGTTACTAAAATGTAATATAAAACATTGTATTTAGTACCTACATGTTAATCAAAAAACGGATATTTATCTTGAGCTCTATTGAATTGTAGCAACGAGAATTGTATAAAGGTTATTTTAAAAAAAATTGTTATTCGTGACATTACTGCCAGTAGTCACAGTCTGCATATTTATAGTGCCCGAGTGCCCGAATGCCCAAAGTCCAAAGCCCAAAGCCCAAAGCCCAAAGCCCAAAGTCCAAAGCCCAAAGCCCAAAGCCCAAAACCCAAAGCCTAAAGCCCAAAGCCCAAACCCAAAACCCCAAACCCAAAACTAACATACATGTACTTACTTGAGTCTTTAAATAATTTCATTAACTATTTACTGTTTGTGATTGATTATTACTAAAATGTAATATAAAACATTGTATTTAGTACCTACATGTTAATCAAAAAACGGATATTTATCTTGAGCTCTATTTAATTGTAGCAACAAGAATTGTATAAAGGTTTATTATATAAAAATTTGTTATTCATCACATTACAGCCAGTAGTCACAGTCTGCATATTTATAGTGCCCGAGTGCCCGAACCCCAAACCCTAAACTCCAAACCTTAAACCCCAAACCCCAAAGCCCAAAGCCCAAAGCCCAAAGCCCAAACCCCAAACTCCAAACTAACATACATGTACTTACTTGAGTCTTTAACTATTTTCATTAACTATTTACTGTTTGTGATTGATTATTACTAAAATGTAATATAAAACATTGTATTTAGTACCTACATGTTAATCAAAAAACGGATATTTATCTTGAGCTCTATTTAATTGTAGCAACAAGAATTGTATAAAAGTTTACTTTATAAAAATTTGTTATTCATCACATTACTGCCAGTAGACACAGTCTGCATAATTATAGTGCCCGAGTGCCCAAACCCCAAAGCCCAAAGCCCAAAGCCCAAAGTGCAAACCCCAAACCCCAAACCCCAAACCCCAAACCCCAAACCCCAAACTAACATACAGGCACTTACTTGAGTCTTTAAATATTTTCATTAACTATTTACTGTTTGTGATTGATTATTACTAAAATGTAATATAAAATATTGTATTTAGTACCTACATGTTAATCAAAAAACGGATATTTATCTTGAGCTCTATTGAATTGTAGCAACAAGAATTGTATAAAAGTTTATTTTATAAAAATTTGTTATTCATCACATTACTGCCAGTAGTCACAGTCTGCATATTTATAGTGCCCGAGTGCCCAAACCCCAAAGTCCAAAGCCCAAAGCCCAAAGCCTAAAACCCAAAGCCCAGAGCCCAAATCCCAAACCCCAAACCCCAAATCCGAAACCCCAAACCCCAAACCCCAAACCCCAAACTAACATACATGTACTTACTTGAGTTTTTAAATATTTTCATTAACTATTTACTGTTTGTGATTGATTATTACTAAAATGTAATATAAAACATTGTATTTAGTACCTACTTGTTAATCAAAAAACGGATAATTATCTTGAGCTCAATTTAATTGTAGCAACAAGAATTGTATAAAGGTTTATTTTATAAAAAATTGTTATTCATCACATTACTGCCAGTAGTCACCGTCTGCATATTTATAGTGCCCGAGTGCCCGAATGCCCAAAGTCCAAAGCCCAAAGCCCAAAGCCCAAAGCCCAAAGCCCAAACCCCGAACCCCAAACCCCAAACTAACACACATGTACTTACTTGAGTCTTTAAATATTTTCATTAACTATTTACTGTTTGTGATTGATTGTTACTAAAATGTAATATAAAACATTGTATTTAGTACCTACATGGTAATCAAAAAACGGATATTTATCTTGAGCTCTATTGAATTGTAGCAACGAGAATTGTATAAAGGTTTATTATATAAAAATTTGTTATTCACCACATTACAGCCAGTAGTCACAGTCTGCATATTTATAGTGCCCGAGTGCCCGAACCCCAAACCCTAAACTCCAAACCTTAAACCCCAAACCCCAAAGCCCAAAGCCCAAAGCCCAAAGCCCAAAGCCCAAACCCCAAACTCCAAACTAACATACATGTACTTACTTGAGTCTTTAACTATTTTCATTAACTATTTACTGTTTGTGATTGATTATTACTAAAATGTAATTTAAAACATTGTATTTAGTACCTACATGTTAATCAAAAAACGGATATTTATCTTGAGCTCTATTTAATTGTAGCAACAAGAATTGTATAAAGGTTTATTATATAAAAATTTGTTATTCATCACATAACAGCCAGTAGTCACAGTCTGCATACTTATAGTGCCCAAGTGCCCAAAACCCAAAGCCCAAAACCCAAAGCCCAGAGCCCAAAGCCCAAAGCCCCAGGCCAAAAGCCCAAACCCCAAACCTCAAACCCCAAACCCCAAACCCCATACTAACATACATGTACTTACTTGAGTCTTTAAATATTTTCATTAACTATTTACTGTTTGTGATTGATTATTACTAAAATGTAATATAAAACATTGTATTTAGTACCTACATGTTAATCAAAAATCGGATATTTTTCTTGAGCTCTATTTAATTGTAGCAACAAGAATTGTATAAAGGTTTATTTTATAAAAATTTGTTATTCATCACATTACTGCCAGTAGTCACAGTCTGCATATTTAGAGTGCCCGAGTGCCCAAACCCCAAAGCCCAAAGCCCAAAGCCCAAAGCCTAAAACCCAAAGCCCAGAGCCCAAATCCCAAACCCCAAACCCCAAATCCCAAACCCCAAACCCCAAACCCCAAACTAACATACATGTACTTACTTGAGTTTTTAAATATTTTCATTAACTATTTACTGTTTGTGATTGATTATTACTAAAATGTAATATAAAACATTGTATTTAGTACCTACTTGTTAATCAAAAAATGGATATTTATCTTGAGCTCTAGTTAATTGTAGCAACAAGAATTGTATAAGGGTTTATTTTATAAAAAATTGTTATTCATCACATTACTGCCAGTAGTCACAGTCTGCATATTTATAGTGCCCGAGTGCCTGAATGCCCAAAGTCCAAAGCCCAAAGCCCAAAGCCCAAAGCCCAAAGCCCAAAGCCCAAACCCCAAACCCCAAACCCCAAACTAACACACATGTACTTACTTGAGTCTTTAAATATTTTCATTAACTATTTACTGTTTGTGATTGATTGTTACTAAAATGTAATATAAAACATTGTATTTAGTACCTACATGTTAATCAAAAAACGGATATTTATCTTGAGCTCTATTGAATTGTAGCAATGAGAATTGTATAAAGGTTTATTTTATAAAAAATTGTTATTCATGACATTACTGCCAGTAGTCACAGTCGGCATAATTATAGTGCCCGAGTGCCCAAACCCCAAACCTTAAACCCCAAACCACAAACCACAAACGCCAAAGCCCAAAGCCCAAAGCCCAAAGCCCAAAGCCCAAAGTCCAAAGCCCAAAGCCCAAAGCCTAAAGCCCAAAGCCCAAACCCCAAACCCCAAACCCAAAACTAACATACATGTACTTACTTGAGTCTTTAAATATTTTCATTAACTATTCACTGTTTGTGATTGATTATTACTAAAATGTAATATAAAACATTGTGTTTAGTACCTACATGTTAATCAAAAAACAGATATTTATCTTGAGCTCTATTTAATTGTAGCAACAAGAATTGTATAAAAGTTTACTTTATAAAAAATTGTTATTCATCACATTACTGCCAGTAGTCACCGTCTGCATAATTATAGTGCCCGAGTGCCCGAATGCCCAAAGTCCAAAGCCCAAAGCCCAAAGCCCAAAGCCCAAACCCCGAACCCCAAACTCCAAACTAACACACATGTACTTACTTGAGTCTTTAAATATTTTCATTAACTATTTACTGTTTGTGATTGATTGTTACTAAAATGTAATATAAAACATTGTATTTAGTACCTACATGTTAATCAAAAAACGGATATTTATCTTGAGCTCTATTGAATTGTAGCAACGAGAATTGTATAAAGGTTATTTTAAAAAAATTTGTTATTCGTGACATTACTGCCAGTAGTCACAGTCTGCATATTTATAGTGCCCGAGTGCCCGAATGCCCAAAGTCCAAAGCCCAAAGCCCAAAGCCCAAAGCCCAAAGTCCAAAGCCCAAAGCCCAAAGCCCAAAACCCAAAGCCTAAAGCCCAAAGCCCAAACCCAAAACCCCAAACCCAAAACTAACATACATGTACTTACTTGAGTCTTTAAATAATTTCATTAACTATTTACTGTTTGTGATTGATTATTACTAAAATGTAATATAAAACATTGTATTTAGTACCTACATGTTAATCAAAAAACGGATATTTATCTTGAGCTCTATTTAATTGTAGCAACAAGAATTGTATAAAGGTTTATTATATAAAAATTTGTTATTCATCACATTACAGCCAGTAGTCACAGTCTGCATATTTATAGTGCCCGAGTGCCCGAACCCCAAACCCTAAACTCCAAACCTTAAACCCTAAACCCCAAAGCCCAAAGCCCAAAGCCCAAAGCCCAAACCCCAAACTCCAAACTAACATACATGTACTTACTTGAGTCTTTAACTATTTTCATTAACTATTTACTGTTTGTGATTGATTATTACTAAAATGTAATATAAAACATTGTATTTAGTACCTACATGTTAATCAAAAAACGGATATTTATCTTGAGCTCTATTTAATTGTAGCAACAAGAATTGTATAAAAGTTTACTTTATAAAAATTTGTTATTCATCACATTACTGCCAGTAGACACAGTCTGCATAATTATAGTGCCCGAGTGCCCAAACCCCAAACCCCAAAGCCCAAAGCCCAAAGCCCAAAGTGCAAACCCCAAACCCCAAACCCCAAACCCCTAACCCCAAACCCCAAACTAACATACAGGCACTTACTTGAGTCTTTAAATATTTTCATTAACTATTTACTGTTTGTGATTGATTATTACTAAAATGTAATATAAAATATTGTATTTAGTACCTACATGTTAATCAAAAAACGAATATTTATCTTGAGCTCTATTGAATTGTAACAACGAGAATTGTATAAAGGTTTGATTTATAAAAATTTGTTATTCATGACATTACTGCCAGTAGTCACAGTCTGCATAATTATAGTGCCCGAGTGCCCAAACCCTAAAGCCCCAAGCCCAAAGCCCAAAGCCCAAAGCCCAATCCCCAAACCTCAAACCCCAAACTAACATACATATACTTACTTGAGTCTTTAAATATTTTCATTAACTATTTACTGTTTGTGATTGATTATTACTAAAATGTAATATAAAACATTGTATTTAGTACCTACATGTTAATCAAAAAAAGGATATTTATCTTGAGCTCTATTGAATTGTAACAACGAGAATTGTATAAAGGTTTAATTTATAAAAATTTGTTATTCATGAAATTACTGCCAGTAGTCACAGTCTGCATAATTATAGTGCCCGAGTGCCCAAAGCCGTAAGCCCAAAGCCCAAAGCCCTAAGCCCAAAGCCCAAAGCCCAAAGCCCAGAGCCCACAGCCCAAAGCCCAAAGCCCAAAGCCCAAACCCCAAACCCCAAACTCCAAACTAACATACATGTACTTACTTGAGTCTTTAACTATTTTCATTAACTATTTACTGTTTGTGATTGATTATTACTAAAATGTAATATAAAACATTGTGTTTAGTACCTACATGTTAATCAAAAACGGATATTTATCTTGAGCTCTATTTAATTGTAGCAACAAGAATTGTATAAAAGGTTTATTTTACAAAAACTTGTTATTCATCACATTACTGCCAGTAGTCACAGTCTGCATATTTATAGTGCCCAAGTACCCAAAACCCAAAGCCAAAACCCAAAGTCCAAAGCCCAAAGCCCAAAGCCCAAACCCCGAACCCCAAACCCCAAACTAACACACATGTACTTACTTGAGTCTTTAAATATTTTCATTAACTATTTACTGTTTGTGATTGATTGTTACTAAAATGTAATATTAAAAATTGTATTTAGTACCTACATGTTAATCAAAAAACAGATATTCATCTTGAGCTCTATTTAATTGTAGCAACAAGAATTGTATAAAAGTTTACTTTATAAAAAATTGTTATTCATCACATTACTGCCAGTAGTCACCGTCTGCATAATTATAGTGCCCGAGTGCCCGAATGCCCAAAGTCCAAAGCCCAAAGCCCAAAGCCCAAAGCCCAAAGCCCAAACCCCGAACCCCAAACTCCAAACTAACACACATGTACTTACTTGAGTCTTTAAATATTTTCATTAACTATTTACTGTTTGTGATTGATTGTTACTAAAATGTAATATAAAACATTGTATTTAGTACCTACATGTTAATCAAAAAACGGATATTTATCTTGAGCTCTATTGAATTGTAGCAACGAGAATTGTATAAAGGTTATTTTAAAAAAATTTGTTATTCGTGACATTACTGCCAGTAGTCACAGTCTGCATATTTATAGTGCCCGAGTGCCCGAATGCCCAAAGTCCAAAGCCCAAAGCCCAAAGCCCAAAGCCCAAAGTCCAAAGCCCAAAGCCCAAAGCCCAAAACCCAAAGCCTAAAGCCCAAAGCCCAAACCCAAAACCCCAAACCCAAAACTAACATACATGTACTTACTTGAGTCTTTAAATAATTTCATTAACTATTTACTGTTTGTGATTGATTATTACTAAAATGTAATATAAAACATTGTATTTAGTACCTACATGTTAATCAAAAAACGGATATTTATCTTGAGCTCTATTTAATTGTAGCAACAAGAATTGTATAAAGGTTTATTATATAAAAATTTGTTATTCATCACATTACAGCCAGTAGTCACAGTCTGCATATTTATAGTGCCCGAGTGCCCGAACCCCAAACCCTAAACTCCAAACCTTAAACCCCAAACCCCAAAGCCCAAAGCCCAAAGCCCAAAGCCCAAACCCCAAACTCCAAACTAACATACATGTACTTACTTGAGTCTTTAACTATTTTCATTAACTATTTACTGTTTGTGATTGATTATTACTAAAATGTAATATAAAACATTGTATTTAGTACCTACATGTTAATCAAAAAACGGATATTTATCTTGAGCTCTATTTAATTGTAGCAACAAGAATTGTATAAAAGTTTACATTATAAAAATTTGTTATTCATCACATTACTGCCAGTAGACACAGTCTGCATAATTATAGTGCCCGAGTGCCCAAACCCCAAACCCCAAAGCCCAAAGCCCAAAGCCCAAAGTGCAAACCCCAAACCCCAAACCCCAAACCCCAAACCCCAAACTAACATACAGGCACTTACTTGAGTCTTTAAATATTTTCATTAACTATTTACTGTTTGTGATTGATTATTACTAAAATGTAATATAAAACAATGTATTTATTACCAACATGTTAATCAAAAAACGGATATTTATCTTGAGCTCTATTGAATTGTAACAACGAGAATTGTATAAAGGTTTGATTTATAAAAATTTGTTATTCATGATATTACTGCCAGTAGTCACAGTCTGCATAATTATAGTGCCCGAGTGCCCAAACCCCAAAGCCCCAAGCCCAAAGCCCAAAGCCCAAAGCCCAAAGCCCAAAGCCCAACGCCCAACGCCCAAAGCCCAAAGCCCAAAGCCTAAACCCCAAACCCCAAACCCAAAACTAACATACATGTACTTACTTGAGTCTTTAAATATTTTCATTAACTATTTACTGTTTGTGATTGATTGTTACTAAAATGTAATATAAAATATTGTATTTAGTACCTACATGTTAATCAAAAAACGGATATTTATCTTGAGCTCTATTGAATTGTAACAACGAGAATTGTATAAAGGTTTGATTTATAAAAATTTGTTATTCATGATATTACTGCCAGTAGTCACAGTCTGCATAATTATAGTGCCCGAGTGCCCAAACCCCAAAGCCCCAAGCCCAAAGCCCAAAGCCCAAAGCCCAATCCCCAAACCTCAAACCCCAAACTAACATACATATACTTACTTGTGTCTTTAAATATTTTCATTAACTATTTACTGTTTGTGATTGATTATTACTAAAATGTAATATAAAACATTGTATTTAGTACCTACATGTTAATCAAAAAAAGGATATTTATCTTGAGCTCTATTGAATTGTAACAACGAGAATTGTATAAAGGTTTAATTTATAAAAATTTGTTATTCATGACATTACTGCCAGTAGTCACAGTCTGCATAATTATAGTGCCCGAGTGCCCAAAGCCATAAGCCCAAAGCCCAAAGCCCAAAGCCCAAAGCCCAAAGCCCAATCCCCAAGCCTCAAACCCCAAACTAACATACATGTACTTACTTGAGTCTTTAAATATTTTCCTTAACTATTTACTGTTTGTGATTGATTATTACTAAAATGTAATATAAAACATTGTATTTAGTACCTACATGTTAATCAAAAAAAGGATATTTATCTTGAGCTCTATTTAATTGTGGCAACAAGAATTGTATATAGGTTTATTTTATAAAAATTTGTTATTCATCACATTACTGCCAGTAGTCACAGTCTGCATAATTATAGTGCCCGAGTGCCCAAACCCCGAAGCCCAAAGCCCAAAGCCCAAAGCCCTAAGCCCAAAGCCCAAAGCCCAAAGCCCAAACCCCAAACCCCAAACCCCAAACTAACATACATGTACTTACTTGAGTCTTTAAATATTTTCATTAACTATTTACTGTTTGTGATTGATTATTACTAAAATGTAATTTAAAACATTGTATTTAGTACCTACATGTTAATCAAAAAACGGATATTTATCTTGAGCTCTATTTAATTGTAGCAACAAGAATTGTATAAAGGTTTATTTTATAAAAATTTGTTATTCATCACATTACAGCCAGTAGTCACAGTCTGCATATTTATAGTGCCCGAGTGCCCGAACCCCAAACCCTAAACCCCAAACCTTAAACACCAAAGCCCAAACCCCAAACCCCAAAGCCCAAAGCCCAAAGCCCAAAGCCCAAAGCCCAAAGCCCAAAGCCCAAAGCCCAAAGCCCAAACCCCAAAGCCAAAAGCCCAAAGCCCAAACCTCAAACCCCAAACCCCACACCCCAAACTAACATACATGTACTTACTTGAGTCTTTAAATATTTTCATTAACTATTTACTGTTTGTGATTGATTGTTACTAAAATGTAATATAAAACATTGTATTTAGTACCTACATGTTAATCAAAAAACGGATATTTATCTTGAGCTCTATTTAATTGTAGCAACAAGAATTGTATAAAGGTTTATTTTATAAAAATTTGTTATTCATCACATTACAGCCAGTAGTCACAGTCTGCATATTTATAGTGACCGAGTGCCCAAACTCCAAACCCTAAACCCCAAACCTTAAATCCCAAACCCCAAACCCCAAAGCCCAAAGCCCAAAGCCCAAAGCCCAAAGCCCAAACCCCAAACCCCAAACTCCAAACTAACATACATGTACTTACTTGAGTCTTTAACTATTTTCATTAACTATTTACTGTTTGTGATTGATTATTACTAAAATGTAATATAAAACATTGTGTTTAGTACCTACATGTTAATCAAAAAACGGATATTTATCTTGAGCTCTATTTAATTGTAGCAACAAGAATTGTATAAAAGGTTTATTTTACAAAAACTTGTTATTCATCACATTACTGCCAGTAGTCACAGTCTGCATATTTATAGTGCCCAAGTACCCAAAACCCAAAGCCAAAACCCAAAGTCCAAAGCCCAAAGCCCAAAGCCCAAACCCCGAACCTCAAACCCCAAACTAACACACATGTACTTACTTGAGTCTTTAACTATTTTCATTAACTATTTACTGTTTGTGATTGATTGTTACTAAAATGTAATATAAAACATTGTATTTAGTACCTACATGTTAATCAAAAAACGGATATTTATCTTGAGCTCTATTGAATTGTAGCAACGAGAATTGTATAAAGGTTATTTTAAAAAAATTTGTTATTCGTGACATTACTGCCAGTAGTCACAGTCTGCATATTTATAGTGCCCGAGTGCCTGAACGCCCAAAGTCCAAAGCCCAAAGCCCAAAGCCCAAAGTCCAAAGCCCAAAGCCCAAAGCCTAAAGCCCAAAGCCCAAACCCCAAACCTCAAACCCCAAACTAACATACATGTACTTACTTGAGTCTTTAAACAATTTCATTAACTATTTACTGTTTGTGATTGATTATTACTAAAATGTAATATAAAACATTGTATTTAGTACCTACATGTTAATCAAAAAACGGATATTTATCTTGAGCTCTATTTAATTGTAGCAACAAGAATTGTATAAAGGTTTATTTTTAAAAAAAACTTGTTATTCATCACATTACTGCCAGTAGTCACAGTCTGCATATTTATAGTGCCCAAGAGCCCAAAACCCAAAGCCCAAAACCCAAAGCCCAGAGCCCAAAGCCCAAAGCCCCAGGCCAAAAGCCCAAACCCCAAACCTCAAACCCCAAACCCCAAACCCCATACTAACATACATGTACTTACTTGAGTCTTTAAATATTTTCATTAACTATTTACTGTTTGTGATTGATTATTACTAAAATGTAATATAAAACATTGTATTTAGTACCTACATGTTAATCAAAAAACGGATATTTTTCTTGAGCTCTATTTAATTGTAGCAACAAGAATTGTATAAAGGTTTATTTTATAAAAATTTGTTATTCATCACATTACTGCCAGTAGTCACAGTCTGCATATTTAGAGTGCCCGAGTGCCCAAACCCCAAAGCCCAAAGCCCAAAGCCCAAAGCCCAAAGCCTAAAACCCAAAGCCCAGAGCCCAAATCCCAAACCCCAAATCCCAAATCCCAAACCCCAAACCCCAAACTAACATAGATGTACTTACTTGAGTTTTAAATATTTTCATTAACTATTTACTGTTTGTGGTTGATTATTACTAAAATGTAATATAAAACATTGTATTTAGTACCTACTTGTTAATCAAAAAATGGATATTTATCTTGAGCTCTAGTTAATTGTAGCAACAAGAATTGTATAAGGGTTTATTTTATAAAAAAGTTGTTACTCATCACATTACTGCCAGTAGTCACAGTCTGCATATTTATAGTGCCCGAGTGCCTGAATGCCCAAAGTCCAAAGCCCAAAGCCCAAAGCCCAAACCCCAAACCCCAAACCCCAAACTAACACACATGTACTTACTTGAGTCTTTAAATATTTTCATTAACTATTTACTGTTTGTTATTGATTGTTACTAAAATGTAATATAAAACATTGTATTTAGTACCTACATGTTAATCAAAAAACGGATATTTATCTTGAGCTCTATTGAATTGTAGCAATGAGAATTGTATAAAGGTTTATTTTATAAAAAATTGTTATTCATGACATTACTGCCAGTAGTCACAGTCGGCATAATTATAGTGCCCGAGTGCCCAAACCCCAAACCTTAAACCCCAAACCACAAACCACAAACGCCAAAGCCCAAAGCCCAAAGCCCAAAGCCCAAAGTCCAAAGCCCAAAGCCTAAAGCCCAAAGCCCAAACCCCAAACACCAAACCCCAAACCCAAAACTAACATACATGTACTTACTTGAGTCTTTAAATATTTTCATTAACTATTCACTGTTTGTGATTGATTATTACTAAAATGTAATATAAAACATTGTATTTAGTACCTACATGTTAATCAAAAAACAGATATTTATCTTGAGCTCTATTTAATTGTAGCAACAAGAATTGTATAAAAGTTTACTTTATAAAAAATTGTTATTCATCACATTACTGCCAGTAGTCACCGTCTGCATAATTATAGTGCCTGAGTGCCCGAATGCCCAAAGTCCAAAGCCCAAAGCCCAAAGCCCAAAGCCCAAAGCCCAAAGCCCAAAGCCCAATCCCCAAACCTCAAACCCCAAACTAACATACATATACTTACTTGTGTCTTTAAATATTTTCATTAACTATTTACTGTTTGTGATTGATTATTACTAAAATGTAATATAAAAAATTGTATTTAGTACCTACATGTTAATCAAAAAAAGGATATTTATCTTGAGCTCTATTGAATTGTAACAACGAGAATTGTATAAAGGTTTAATTTATAAAAATTTGTTATTCATGACATTACTGCCAGTAGTCACAGTCTGCATAATTATAGTGCCCGAGTGCCCAAAGCCATAAGCCCAAAGCCCAAAGCCCAAAGCCCAAAGCCCAATCCCCAAGCCTCAAACCCCAAACTAACATACATGTACTTACTTGAGTCTTTAAATATTTTCCTTAACTATTTACTGTTTGTGATTGATTATTACTAAAATGTAATATAAAACATTGTATTTAGTACCTACATGTTAATCAAAAAAAGGATATTTATCTTGAGCTCTATTTAATTGTAGCAACAAGAATTGTATATAGGTTTATTTTATAAAAATTTGTTATTCATCACATTACTGCCAGTAGTCACAGTCTGCATAATTATAGTGCCCGAGTGCCCAAACCCCGAAGCCCAAAGCCCAAAGCCCAAAGCCCTAAGCCCAAAGCCCAAAGCCCAAAGCCCAAACCCCAAACCCCAAACCCCAAACTAACATACATGTACTTACTTGAGTCTTTAAATATTTTCATTAACTATTTACTGTTTGTGATTGATTATTACTAAAATGTAATTTAAAACATTGTATTTAGTACCTACATGTTAATCAAAAAACGGATATTTATCTTGAGCTCTATTTAATTGTAGCAACAAGAATTGTATAAAGGTTTATTTTATAAAAATTTGTTATTCATCACATTACAGCCAGTAGTCACAGTCTGCATATTTATAGTGCCCGAGTGCCCGAACCCCAAACCCTAAACCCCAAACCTTAAACACCAAAGCCCAAACCCCAAACCCCAAAGCCCAAAGCCCAAAGCCCAAAGCCCAAAGCCCAAAGCCCAAAGCCCAAAGCCCAAAGCCCAAACCCCAAAGCCAAAAGCCCAAAGCCCAAACCTCAAACCCCAAACCCCACACCCCAAACTAACATACATGTACTTACTTGAGTCTTTAAATATTTTCATTAACTATTTACTGTTTGTGATTGATTGTTACTAAAATGTAATATAAAACATTGTATTTAGTACCTACATGTTAATCAAAAAACGGATATTTATCTTGAGCTCTATTTAATTGTAGCAACAAGAATTGTATAAAGGTTTATTTTATAAAAATTTGTTATTCATCACATTACAGCCAGTAGTCACAGTCTGCATATTTATAGTGACCGAGTGCCCAAACTCCAAACCCTAAACCCCAAACCTTAAATCCCAAACCCCAAACCCCAAAGCCCAAAGCCCAAAGCCCAAAGCCCAAAGCCCAAAGCCCAAACCCCAAACCCCAAACTCCAAACTAACATACATGTACTTACTTGAGTCTTTAACTATTTTCATTAACTATTTACTGTTTGTGATTGATTATTACTAAAATGTAATATAAAACATTGTGTTTAGTACCTACATGTTAATCAAAAAACGGATATTTATCTTGAGCTCTATTTAATTGTAGCAACAAGAATTGTATAAAAGGTTTATTTTACAAAAACTTGTTATTCATCACATTACTGCCAGTAGTCACAGTCTGCATATTTATAGTGCCCAAGTACCCAAAACCCAAAGCCAAAACCCAAAGTCCAAAGCCCAAAGCCCAAAGCCCAAACCCCGAACCCCAAACCCCAAACTAACACACATGTACTTACTTGAGTCTTTAACTATTTTCATTAACTATTTACTGTTTGTGATTGATTGTTACTAAAATGTAATATAAAACATTGTATTTAGTACCTACATGTTAATCAAAAAACGGATATTTATCTTGAGCTCTATTGAATTGTAGCAACGAGAATTGTATAAAGGTTATTTTAAAAAAATTTGTTATTCGTGACATTACTGCCAGTAGTCACAGTCTGCATATTTATAGTGCCCGAGTGCCTGAAAGCCCAAAGTCCAAAGCCCAAAGCCCAAAGCCCAAAGTCCAAAGCCCAAAGCCCAAAGCCTAAAGCCCAAAGCCCAAACCCCAAACCTCAAACCCCAAACTAACATACATGTACTTACTTGAGTCTTTAAACAATTTCATTAACTATTTACTGTTTGTGATTGATTATTACTAAAATGTATTATAAAACATTGTATTTAGTACCTACATGTTAATCAAAAAACGGATATTTATCTTGAGCTCTATTTAATATTAGCAACAAGAATTGTATAAAGGTTTATTATATAAAAATTTGTTATTCATCACATTACAGCCAGTAGTCACAGTCTGCATATTTATAGTGCCCGAGTGCCCGAACCCCAAACCCTAAACTCCAAACCTTAAACCCCAAACCCCAAAGCCCAAAGCCCAAAGCCCAAACCCCAAACTCCAAACTAACATACATGTACTTACTTGAGTCTTTAACTATTTTCATTAACTATTTACTGTTTTTGATTGATTATTACTAAAATGTAATATAAAACATTGTATTTAGTACCTACATGTTAATCAAAAAACGGATATTTATCTTGAGCTCTATTTAATTGTAGCAACAAGAATTGTATAAAGGTTTATTTTTAAAAAAAACTTGTTATTCATCACATTACTGCCAGTAGTCACAGTCTGCATATTTATAGTGCCCAAGTGCCCAAAACCCAAAGCCCAAAACCCAAAGCCCAGAGCCCAAAGCCCAAAGCCCCAGGCCAAAAGCCCAAACCCCAAACCTCAAACCCCAAACCCCAAACCCCATACTAACATACATGTACTTACTTGAGTCTTTAAATATTTTCATTAACTATTTACTGTTTGTGATTGATTATTACTAAAATGTAATATAAAACATTGTATTTAGTACCTACATGTTAATCAAAAAACGGATATTTTTCTTGAGCTCTATTTAATTGTAGCAACAAGAATTGTATAAAGGTTTATTTTATAAAAATTTGTTATTCATCACATTACTGCCAGTAGTCACAGTCTGCATATTTAGAGTGCCCGAGTGCCCAAACCCCAAAGCCCAAAGCCCAAAGCCCAAAGCCTAAAACCCAAAGCCCAGAGCCCAAATCCCAAACCCCAAATCCCAAATCCCAAACCCCAAACCCCAAACCCCAAACTAACATACATGTACTTACTTGAGTTTTAAATATTTTCATTAACTATTTACTGTTTGTGGTTGATTATTACTAAAATGTAATATAAAACATTGTATTTAGTACCTACTTGTTAATCAAAAAATGGATATTTATCTTGAGCTCTAGTTAATTGTAGCAACAAGAATTGTATAAGGGTATATTTTATAAAAAATTGTTACTCATCACATTACTGCCAGTAGTCACAGTCTGCATATTTATAGTGCCCGAGTGCCTGAATGCCCAAAGTCCAAAGCCCAAAGCCCAAAGCCCAAACCCCAAACCCCAAACCCCAAACTAACACACATGTACTTACTTGAGTCTTTAAATATTTTCATTAACTATTTACTGTTTGTTATTGATTGTTACTAAAATGTAATATAAAACATTGTATTTAGTACCTACATGTTAATCAAAAAACGGATATTTATCTTGAGCTCTATTGAATTGTAGCAATGAGAATTGTATAAAGGTTTATTTTATAAAAAATTGTTATTCATGACATTACTGCCAGTAGTCACAGTCGGCATAATTATAGTGCCCGAGTGCCCAAACCCCAAACCTTAAACCCCAAACCACAAACCACAAACGCCAAAGCCCAAAGCCCAAAGCCCAAAGTCCAAAGCCCAAAGCCTAAAGCCCAAAGCCCAAACCCCAAGCACCAAACCCCAAACCCAAAACTAACATACATGTACTTACTTGAGTCTTTAAATATTTTCATTAACTATTCACTGTTTGTGATTGATTATTACTAAAATGTAATATAAAACATTGTATTTAGTACCTACATGTTAATCAAAAAACAGATATTTATCTTGAGCTCTATTTAATTGTAGCAACAAGAATTGTATAAAAGTTTACTTTATAAAAAATTGTTATTCATCACATTACTGCCAGTAGTCACCGTCTGCATAATTATAGTGCCTGAGTGCCCGAATGCCCAAAGTCCAAAGCCCAAAGCCCAAAGCCCAAAGCCCAAAGCCCAAACCCCGAACCCCAAACTCCAAACTAACACACATGTACTTACTTGAGTCTTTAAATATTTTCATTAACTATTTACTGTTTGTGATTGATTGTTACTAAAATGTAATATAAAACATTGTATTTAGTACCTACATGTTAATCAAAAAACGGATATTTATCTTGAGCTCTATTGAATTGTAGCAACGAGAATTGTATAAAGGTTATTTTAAAAAAATTTGTTATTTGTGACATTACTGCCAGTAGTCACAGTCTGCATATTTATAGTGCCCGAGTGCCCGAATGCCCAAAGTCCAAAGCCCAAAGCCCAAAGCCCAAAGTCCAAAGCCCAAAGCCCAAAACCCAAAGCCTAAAGCCCAAAGCCGAAACCCCAAACCCCAAACCCAAAACTAACATACATGTACTTACTTGAGTCTTTAAATAATTTCATTAACTATTTACTGTTTGTGATTGATTATTACTAAAATGTAATATAAAACATTGTATTTAGTACCTACATGTTAATCAAAAAACGGATAATTATCTTGAGCTCTATTTAATTGTAGCAACAAGAATTGTATAAAGGTTTATTATATAAAAATTTGTTATTCATCACATTACAGCCAGTAGTCACAGTCTGCATATTTATAGTGCCCGAGTGCCCGAACCCCAAACCCTAAACTCCAAACCTTAAACCCCAAACCCCAAAGCCCAAAACCCAAAGCGCAAAGCCCAAACCCCAAACTCCAAACTAACATACATGTACTTACTTGAGTCTTTAACTATTTTCATTAACTATTTACTGTTTGTGATTGATTATTACTAAAATGTAATATAAAACATTGTATTTAGTACCTACATGTTAATCAAAAAACGGATATTTATCTTGAGCTCTATTTAATTGTAGCAACAAGAATTGTATAAAGGTTTATTTTAAAAAAAAATTGTTATTCATCACACTACTGCCAGTAGTCACAGTCTGCATATTTATAGTGCCCAAGTGCCCAAAACCCAAAGCCCAAAACCCAAAGCCCAGAGCCCAACGCCCAAAGCCCCAGGCCAAAAGCCCAAACCCCAAACCTCAAACCCCAAACCCCAAACCCCATACTAACATACATGTACTTACTTGAGTCTTTAAATATTTTCATTAACTATTTACTGTTTGTGATTGATTATTACTAAAATGTAATATAAAACATTGTATTTAGTACCTACATGTTAATCAAAAAACGGATATTTTTCTTGAGCTCTATTTAATTGTAGCAACAAGAATTGTATAAAGGTTTATTTTATAAAAATTTGTTATTCATCACATTACTGCCAGTAGTCACAGTCTGCATAATTATAGTGCCCGAGTGCCCGAATGCCCAAAGTCCAAAGCCCAAAGCCCAAAGCCCAAAGCCCAAAGCCCAAACCCCGAACCCCAAACTCCAAACTAACACACATGTACTTACTTGAGTCTTTAAATATTTTCATTAACTATTTACTGTTTGTGATTGATTGTTACTAAAATGTAATATAAAACATTGTATTTAGTACCTACATGTTAATCAAAAAACGGATATTTATCTTGAGCTCTATTGAATTGTAGCAACGAGAATTGTATAAAGGTTATTTTAAAAAAATTTGTTATTCGTGACATTACTGCCAGTAGTCACAGTCTGCATATTTATAGTGCCCGAGTGCCCGAATGCCCAAAGTCCAAAGCCCAAAGCCCAAAGCCCAAAGCCCAAAGTCCAAAGCCCAAAGCCCAAAACCCAAAGCCTAAAGCCCAAAGCCCAAACCCCAAACCCCAAACCCAAAACTAACATACATGTACTTACTTGAGTCTTTAAATAATTTCATTAACTATTTACTGTTTGTGATTGATTATTACTAAAATGTAATATAAAACATTGTATTTAGTACCTACATGTTAATCAAAAAACGGATATTTATCTTGAGCTCTATTTAATTGTAGCAACAAGAATTGTATAAAGGTTTATTATATAAAAATTTGTTATTCATCACATTACAGCCAGTAGTAACAGTCTGCATATTTATAGTGCCCGAGTGCCCGAACCCCAAACCCTAAACTCCAAACCTTAAACCCCAAACCCCAAAGCCCAAAGCCCAAAGCGCAAAGCCCAAACCCCAAACTCCAAACTAACATACATGTACTTACTTGAGTCTTTAACTATTTTCATTAACTATTTACTGTTTGTGATTGATTATTACTAAAATGTAATATAAAACATTGTATTTAGTACCTACATGTTAATCAAAAAACGGATATTTATCTTGAGCTCTATTTAATTGTAGCAACAAGAATTGTATAAAGGTTTATTTTAAAAAAAAACTTGTTATTCATCACATTACTGCCAGTAGTCACAGTCTGCATATTTATAGTGCCCAAGTGCCCAAAACCCAAAGCCCAAAACCCAAAGCCCAGAGCCCAAAGCCCAAAGCCCCAGGCCAAAAGCCCAAACCCCAAACCTCAAACCCCAAACCCCAAACCCCATACTAACATACATGTACTTACTTGAGTCTTTAAATATTTTCATTAACTATTTACTGTTTGTGATTGATTGTTACTAAAATGTAATATAAAACATTGTATTTAGTACCTACATGTTAATCAAAAAACAGATTTTTTTCTTGAGCTCTATTTAATTGTAGCAACAAGAATTGTATAAAGGTTTATTTTATAAAAATTTGTTATTCATCACATTACTGCCAGTAGTCACAGTCTGCATATTTAGAGTGCCCGAGTGCCCAAACCCCAAAGCCCAAAGCCCAAAGCCCAAAGCCCAAAGCCCAAACCCCAAACCCCAAACCCCAAACTAACACACATGTACTTACTTGAGTCTTTAAATATTTTCATTAACTATTTACTGTTTGTGATTGATTTTTACTAAAATGTAATATAAAACATTGTATTTAGTACCTACATGGTAATCAAAAAACGGATATTTATCTTGAGCTCTATTGAATTGTAGCAATGAGAATTGTATAAAGGTTTATTTTATAAAAAATTGTTATTCATGACATTACTGCCAGTAGTCACAGTCAGCATAATTATAGTGCCTGAGTGCCCAAACCCCAAACCTTAAACCCCAAACCACAAACCACAAACGCCAAAGCCCAAAGCCCAAAGCCCAAAGTCCAAAGCCCAAAGCCCAAAGCCTAAAGCCCAAAGCCCAAACCCCAAACCCCAAACCCAAAACTAACATACATGTACTTACTTGAGTCTTTAAATATTTTCATTAACTATTCACTGTTTGTGAATGATTATTACTAAAATGTAATATAAAACATTGTATTTAGTACCTACATGTTAATCAAAAAACGGATATTTATCTTGAGCTCTATTTAATTGTAGCAACAAGAATTGTATATAGGTTTATTTTATAAAAATTTGTTATTCATCACATTACTGCCAGTAGTCACAGTCTGCATAATTATAGTGCCCGAGTGCCCAAACCCCGAAGCCCAAAGCCCAAAGCCCAAAGCCCAAAGCCCAAAGCCCAAAGCCCAAACCCCAAACCCCAAACCCCAAACCCCAAACCCCAAACTAACACACATGTACTTACTTGAGTCTTTAAATATTTTCATTAACTATTTACTGTTTGTGATTGATTGTTACTAAAATGTAATATAAAACATTGTATTTAGTACCTACATGTTAATCAAAAAACGGATATTTATCTTGAGCTCTATTGAATTGTAGCAAGGAGAATTGTATAAAGGTTATTTTAAAAAAATTTGTTATTCGTGACATTACTGCCAGTAGTCACAGTCTGCATATTTATAGTGCCCGAGTGCCCGAATGCCCAAAGTCCAAAGCCCAAAGCCCAAAGCCCAAAGTCCAAAGCCCAAAGCCCAAAGCCCAAAACCCAAAGCCTAAAGCCCAAAGCCCAAACCCAAAACCCCAAACCCAAAACTAACCTACATGTACTTACTTGAGTCTTTAAATAATTTCATTAACTATTTACTGTTTGTGATTGATTATTACTAAAATGTATTATAAAACATTGTTTTTAGTACCTACATGTTAATCAAAAAACGGATATTTATCTTGAGCTCTATTTAATTGTAGCAACAAGAATTGTATAAAGGTTTATTATATAAAAATTTGTTATTCATCACATTACAGCCAGTAGTCACAGTCTGCATATTTATAGTGCCCGAGTGCCCGAACCCCAAACCCTAAACTCCAAACCTTAAACCCCAAACCCCAAAGCCCAAAGCCCAAAGCCCAAAGCCCAAACCCCAAACTCCAAACTAACATACATGTACTTACTTGAGTCTTTAACTATTTTCATTAACTATTTACTGTTTGTGATTGATTATTACTAAAATGTAATATAAAACATTGTATTTAGTACCTACATGTTAATCAAAAAACGGATATTTATCTTGAGCTCTATTTAATTGTAGCAACAAGAATTGTATAAAAGTTTACTTTATAAAAATTTGTTATTCATCACATTACTGCCAGTAGACACAGTCTGCATAATTATAGTGCCCGAGTGCCCAAACCCCAAACCCCAAAGCCCAAAGCCCAAAGCCCAAAGTGCAAACCCCAAACCCCAAACCCCAAACCCCAAACCCCAAACCCCAAACTAACATACAGGCACTTACTTGAGTCTTTAAATATTTTCATTAACTATTTACTGTTTGTGATTGATTATTACTAAAATGTAATATAAAATATTGTATTTAGTACCTACATGTTAATCAAAAAACGGATATTTATCTTGAGCTCTATTGAATTGTAACAACGAGAATTGTATAAAGGTTTGATTTATAAAAATTTGTTATTCATGACATTACTGCCAGTAGTCACAGTCTGCATAATTATAGTGCCCGAGTGCCCAAACCCCAAAGCCCCAAGCCCAAAGCCCAAAGCCCAAAGCCCAAAGCCCAATCCCCAAACCTCAAACCCCAAACTAACATACATATACTTACTTGAGTCTTTAAATATTTTCATTAACTATTTACTGTTTGTGATTGATTATTACTAAAATGTAATATAAAACATTGTATTTAGTACCTACATGTTAATCAAAAAAAGGATATTTATCTTGAGCTCTATTGAATTGTAACAACGAGAATTGTATAAAGGTTTAATTTATAAAAATTTGTTATTCATGACATTACTGCCAGTAGTCACAGTCTGCATAATTATAGTGCCCGAGTGCCCAAAGCCATAAGCCCAAAGCCCAAAGCCCAAAGCCCAAAGCCCAATCCCCAAGCCTCAAACCCCAAACTAACATACATGTACTTACTTGAGTCTTTAAATATTTTCCTTAACTATTTACTGTTTGTGATTGATTATTACTAAAATGTAATATAAAACATTGTATTTAGTACCTACATGTTAATCAAAAAAAGGATATTTATCTTGAGCTCTATTTAATTGTAGCAACAAGAATTGTATATAGGTTTATTTTATAAAAATTTGTTATTCATCACATTACTGCCAGTAGTCACAGTCTGCATAATTATAGTGCCCGAGTGCCCAAACCCCGAAGCCCAAAGCCCAAAGCCCAAAGCCCTAAGCCCAAAGCCCAAAGCCCAAAGCCCAAACCCCAAACCCCAAACCCCAAACCCCAAACTAACATACATGTACTTACTTGAATCTTTAAATATTTTCATTAACTATTTACTGTTTGTGATTGATTATTACTAAAATGTAATTTAAAACATTGTATTTAGTACCTACATGTTAATCAAAAAACGGATATTTATCTTGAGCTCTATTTAATTGTAGCAACAAGAATTGTATAAAGGTTTATTTTATAAAAATTTGTTATTCATCACATTACAGCCAGTAGTCACAGTCTGCATATTTATAGTGCCCGAGTGCCCGAACCCCAAACCCTAAACCCCAAACCTTAAACACCAAAGCCCAAACCCCAAACCCCAAAGCCCAAAGCCCAAAGCCCAAAGCCCAAAGCCCAAAGCCCAAAGCCCAAAGCCCAAAGCCCAAAGCCCAAAGCCCAAACCCCAAAGCCCAAAGCCCAAAGCCCAAACCTCAAACCCCAAACCCCACACCCCAAACTAACATACATGTACTTACTTGAGTCTTTAAATATTTTCATTAACTATTAACTCTTTGTGATTGATTATTACTAAAATGTATTATAAAACATTGTATTTAGTACCTACATGTTAATCAAAAAACGGATATCTACCTTAAGCTCTATTTAATTGTAGCAACAAGAATTGTATAAAAGTTTACTTTATAAAAATTTGTTATTCATCACATTACTGCCAGTAGACACAGTCTGCATAATTATAGTGCCCGAGTGCCCAAACCCCAAACCCCAAAGCCCAAAGCCCAAAGCCCAAAGTGCAAACCCCAAACCCCAAACCCCAAACCCCAAACCCCAAACCCCAAACTAACATACAGGCACTTACTTGAGTCTTTAAATATTTTCATTAACTATTTACTGTTTGTGATTGATTATTACTAAAATGTAATATAAAATATTGTATTTAGTACCTACATGTTAATCAAAAAACGGATATTTATCTTGAGCTCTATTGAATTGTAACAACGAGAATTGTATAAAGGTTTGATTTATAAAAATTTGTTATTCATGACATTACTGCCAGTAGTCACAGTCTGCATAATTATAGTGCCCGAGTGCCCAAACCCCAAAGCCCCAAGCCCAAAGCCCAAAGCCCAAAGCCCAAAGCCCAATCCCCAAACCTCAAACCCCAAACTAACATACATATACTTACTTGAGTCTTTAAATATTTTCATTAACTATTTACTGTTTGTGATTGATTATTACTAAAATGTAATATAAAACATTGTATTTAGTACCTACATGTTAATCAAAAAAAGGATATTTATCTTGAGCTCTATTGAATTGTAACAACGAGAATTGTATAAAGGTTTAATTTATAAAAATTTGTTATTCATGACATTACTGCCAGTAGTCACAGTCTGCATAATTATAGTGCCCGAGTGCCCAAAGCCATAAGCCCAAAGCCCAAAGCCCAAAGCCCAAAGCCCAATCCCCAAGCCTCAAACCCCAAACTAACATACATGTACTTACTTGAGTCTTTAAATATTTTCCTTAACTATTTACTGTTTGTGATTGATTATTACTAAAATGTAATATAAAACATTGTATTTAGTACCTACATGTTAATCAAAAAAAGGATATTTATCTTGAGCTCTATTTAATTGTAGCAACAAGAATTGTATATAGGTTTATTTTATAAAAATTTGTTATTCATCACATTACTGCCAGTAGTCACAGTCTGCATAATTATAGTGCCCGAGTGCCCAAACCCCGAAGCCCAAAGCCCAAAGCCCAAAGCCCTAAGCCCAAAGCCCAAAGCCCAAAGCCCAAACCCCAAACCCCAAACCCCAAACTAACATACATGTACTTACTTGAATCTTTAAATATTTTCATTAACTATTTACTGTTTGTGATTGATTATTACTAAAATGTAATTTAAAACATTGTATTTAGTACCTACATGTTAATCAAAAAACGGATATTTATCTTGAGCTCTATTTAATTGTAGCAACAAGAATTGTATAAAGGTTTATTTTATAAAAATTTGTTATTCATCACATTACAGCCAGTAGTCACAGTCTGCATATTTATAGTGCCCGAGTGCCCGAACCCCAAACCCTAAACCCCAAACCTTAAACACCAAAGCCCAAACCCCAAACCCCAAAGCCCATAGCCCAAAGCCCAAAGCCCAAAGCCCAAAGCCCAAAGCCCAAAGCCCAAAGCCCAAACCCCAAAGCCCAAAGCCCAAAGCCCAAACCTCAAACCCCAAACCCCACACCCCAAACTAACATACATGTACTTACTTGAGTCTTTAAATATTTTCATTAACTATTAACTCTTTGTGATTGATTATTACTAAAATGTATTTTAAAACATTGTATTTAGTACCTACATGTTAATCAAAAAACGGATATCTATCTTAAGCTCTATTTAATTGTAGCAACAAGAATTGTATAAAGGTTTATTTTATAAAAATTTGTTATTCATCACATTACAGCCAGTAGTCACAGTCTGCATATTTATAGTGACCGAGTGCCCAAACTCCAAACCCTAAACCCCAAACCTTAAATCCCAAACCCCAAACCCCAAACCCCAAAGCCCAAAGCCCAAAGCCCAAAGCCCAAAGCCCAAACCCCACACCCCAAACCCCAAACTCCAAACTAACATACATGTACTTACTTGAGTCTTTAACTATTTTCATTAACTATTTACTGTTTGTGATTGATTATTACTAAAATGTAATATAAAACATTGTGTTTAGTACCTACATGTTAATCAAAAAACGGATATTTATCTTGAGCTCTATTTAATTGTAGCAACAAGAATTGTATAAAAGGTTTATTTTACAAAAACTTGTTATTCATCACATTACTGCCAGTAGTCACAGTCTGCATATTTATAGTGCCCAAGTACCCAAACCCCAAAGCCAAAACCCAAAGTCCAAAGCCCAAAGCCCAAAGCCCAAACCCCGAACCCCAAACCCCAAACTAACACACATGTACTTACTTGAGTCTTTAAATATTTTCATTAACTATTTACTGTTTGTGATTGATTGTTACTAAAATGTAATATAAAACATTGTATTTAGTACCTACATGTTAATCAAAAAACGGATATTTATCTTGAGCTCTATTGAATTGTAGCAACGAGAATTGTATAAAGGTTATTTTAAAAAAATTTGTTATTCGTGACATTACTGCCAGTAGTCACAGTCTGCATATTTATAGTGCCCGAGTGCCTGAAAGCCCAAAGTCCAAAGCCCAAAGCCCAAAGCCCAAAGCCCAAAGTCCAAAGCCCAAAGCCCAAAGCCTAAAGCCCAAACCCCAAACCCAAAACTAACATACATGTACTTACTTGAGTCTTTAAACAATTTCATTAACTATTTACTGTTTGTGATTGATTATTACTAAAATGTAATATAAAACATTGTATTTAGTACCTACATGTTAATCAAAAAACGGATATTTATCTTGAGCTCTATTTAATATTAGCAACAAGAATTGTATAAAGGTTTATTATATAAAAATTTGTTATTCATCACATTACAGCCAGTAGTCACAGTCTGCATATTTATAGTGCCCGAGTGCCCGAACCCCAAACCCTAAACTCCAAACCTTAAACCCCAAACCCCAAAGCCCAAAGCCCAAAGCCCAAACCCCAAACTCCAAACTAACATACATGTACTTACTTGAGTCTTTAACTATTTTCATTAACTATTTACTGTTTGTGATTGATTATTACTAAAATGTAATATAAAACATTGTATTTAGTACCTACATGTTAATCAAAAAACGGATATTTATCTTGAGCTCTATTTAATTGTAGCAACAAGAATTGTATAAAGGTTTATTTTTAAAAAAAACTTGTTATTCATCACATTACTGCCAGTAGTCACAGTCTGCATATTTATAGTGCCCAAGTGCCCAAAACCCAAAGCCCAAAACCCAAAGCCCAGAGCCCAAAGCCCAAAGCCCCAGGCCAAAAGCCCAAACCCCAAACCTCAAACCCCAAACCCCAAACCCCATACTAACATACATGTACTTACTTGAGTCTTTAAATATTTTCATTAACTATTTACTGTTTGTGATTGATTATTACTAAAATGTAATATAAAACATTGTATTTAGTACCTACATGTTAATCAAAAAACGGATATTTTTCTTGAGCTCTATTTAATTGTAGCAACAAGAATTGTATAAATGTTTATTTTATAAAAATTTGTTATTCACCACATTACTGCCAGTAGTGACAGTCTGCATATTTAGAGTGCCCGAGTGCCCAAACCCCAAAGCCCAAAGCCCAAAGCCCAAAGCCCAAAGCCCAAAGCCTAAAACCCAAAGCCCAGAGCCCAAATCCCAAACCCCAAATCCCAAATCCCAAACCCCAAACCCCAAACTAACATACATGTACTTACTTGAGTTTTAAATATTTTCATTAACTATTTACTGTTTGTGGTTGATTATTACTAAAATGTAATATAAAACATTGTATTCAGTACCTACTTGTTAATCAAAAAATGGATATTTATCTTGAGCTCTAGTTAATTGTAGCAACAAGAATTGTATAAGGGTTTATTTTATAAAAAATTGTTACTCATCACCTTACTGCCAGTAGTCACAGTCTGCATATTTATAGTGCCCGAGTGCCTGAATGCCCAAAGTCCAAAGCCCAAAGCCCAAAGCCCAAACCCCAAACCCCAAACCCCAAACTAACACACATGTACTTACTTGAGTCTTTAAATATTTTCATTAACTATTTACTGTTTGTTATTGATTGTTACTAAAATGTAATATAAAACATTGTATTTAGTACCTACATGTTAATCAAAAAACGGATATTTATCTTGAGCTCTATTGAATTGTAGCAATGAGAATTGTATAAAGGTTTATTTTATAAAAAATTGTTATTCATGACATTACTGCCAGTAGTCACAGTCGGCATAATTATAGTGCCCGAGTGCCCAAACCCCAAACCTTAAACCCCAAACCACAAACCACAAACGCCAAAGCCCAAAGCCCAAAGTCCAAAGCCCAAAGCCCAAAGCCTAAAGCCCAAAGCCCAAACCCCAAACCCCAAACCCCAAACCCAAAACTAACATACATGTACTTACTTGAGTCTTTAAATATTTTCATTAACTATTCACTGTTTGTGATTGATTATTACTAAAATGTAATATAAAACATTGTATTTAGTACCTACATGTTAATCAAAAAACGGATATTTATCTTGAGCTCTATTTAATTGTAGCAACAAGAATTGTATATAGGTTTATTTTATAAAAATTTGTTATTCATCACATTACTGCCAGTAGTCACAGTCTGCATAATTATAGTGCCCGAGTGCCCAAACCCCGAAGCCCAAAGCCCAAAGCCCAAAGCCCAAAGCCCAAAGCCCAAAGCCCAAACCCCAAACCCCAAACCCCAAACCCCAAACTAACACACATGTACTTACTTGAGTCTTTAAATATTTTCATTAACTATTTACTGTTTGTGATTGATTGTTACTAAAATGTAATATAAAACATTGTATTTAGTACCTACATGTTAATCAAAAAACGGATATTTATCTTGAGCTCTATTGAATTGTAGCAATGAGAATTGTATAAAGGATTATTTTATAAAAAATTGTTATTCATGACATTACTGCCAGTAGTCACAGTCGGCATAATTATGGTGCCTGAGTGCCCAAACCCCAAACCTGAAACCCCAAACCACAAACCACAAACGCCAAAGCCCAAAGCCCAAAGCCCAAAGCCCAAAGTCCAAAGCCCAAAGCCCAAAGCCTAAAGCCCAAAGCCCAAAGCCTAAACCCCAAACCCCAAACCCAAAACTAACATACATGTACTTACTTGAGTCTTTAAATATTTTCATTAACTATTCACTGTTTGTGATTGATTATTACTAAAATGTAATATAAAACATTGTATTTAGTACCTACATGTTAATCAAAAAAAGGATATTTATCTTGAGCTCTATTTAATTGTAGCAACAAGAATTGTATAAAAGTTTACTTTATAAAAATTTGTTATTCATCACATTAGTGCCAGTAGACACAGTCTGCATAATTATAGTGCCCGAGTGCCCAAACCCCGAAGCCCAAAGCCCAAAGCCCAAAGCCCAAAGCCCAAAGCCCAAAGCCCAAAGCCCAAACCCCAAACCCCAAACCCCAAACCCCAAACCCCAAACCCCAAACTAACACACATGTACTTACTTGAGTCTTTAAATATTTTCATTAACTATTTACTGTTTGTGATTGATTGTTACTAAAATGTAATATAAAACATTGTATTTAGTACCTACATGTTAATCAAAAAACGGATATTTATCTTGAGCTCTATTGAATTGTAGCAATGAGAATTGTATAAAGGATTATTTTATAAAAAATTGTTATTCATGACATTACTGCCAGTAGTCACAGTCGGCATAATTATGGTGCCTGAGTGCCCAAACCCCAAACCTGAAACCCCAAACCACAAACCACAAACGCCAAAGCCCAAAGCCCAAAGCCCAAAGCCCAAAGTCCAAAGCCCAAAGCCCAAAGCCTAAAGCCCAAAGCCCAAAGCCCAAACCCCAAACCCCAAACCCAAAACTAACATACATGTACTTACTTGAGTCTTTAAATATTTTCATTAACTATTCACTGTTTGTGATTGATTATTACTAAAATGTAATATAAAACATTGTATTTAGTACCTACATGTTAATCAAAAAAAGGATATTTATCTTGAGCTCTATTTAATTGTAGCAACAAGAATTGTATAAAAGTTTACTTTATAAAAATTTGTTATTCATCACATTACTGCCAGTAGACACAGTCTGCATAATTATAGTGCCCGAGTGCCCAAACCCCAAACCCCAAACCCCAAAACCCCAAAGCCCAAAGCCCAAAGTCCAAAGCCCAAAGCCCAAAGCCCAAAGCCCAAGCCCCAAACCCCAAACTAACATACATGTACTTACTTGAGTCTTTAAATATTTGCATTAACTATTTACTGTTTGTGATTGATTGTTACTAAAATGTAATATAAAATATTGTATTTAGTACCTACATGTTAATCAAAAAACGGATATTTATCTTGAGCTCTATTGAATTGTAACGTCGAGAATTGTATAAAGGTTTAATTTATAAAAATTTGTTATTCATGACATTACTGCCAGTAGTCACAGTCTGCATAATTATAGTGCCCGAGTGCCCAAACCCCAAAGCCCAAAGCCCAAAGCCCAAAGCCCAAAGCCCAAAGCCCAAAGCCCAAAGCCCAATCCCCAAACCTCAAACCCCAAACTAACATACATATACTTACTTGAGTCTTTAAATATTTTCATTAACTATTTACTGTTTGTGATTGATTATTACTAAAATGTAATATAAAACATTGTATTTAGTACCTACATGTTAATCAAAAAAAGGATATTTATCTTGAGCTCTATTGAATTGTAACAACGAGAATTGTATAAAGGTTTAATTTATAAAAATTTGTTATTCATGACATTACTGCCAGTAGTCACAGTCTGCATAATTATAGTGCCCGAGTGCCCAAAGCCATAAGCCCAAAGCCCAAAGCCCAAAGCCCAAAGCCCAATCCCCAAGCCTCAAACCCCAAACTAACATACATGTACTTACTTGAGTCTTTAAATATTTTCCTTAACTATTTACTGTTTGTGATTGATTATTACTAAAATGTAATATAAAACATTGTATTTAGTACCTACATGTTAATCAAAAAAAGGATATTTATCTTGAGCTCTATTGAATTGTAACAACGAGAATTGTATAAAGGTTTAATTTATAAAAATTTGTTATTCATGACATTACTGCCAGTAGTCACAGTCTGCATAATTATAGTGCTCGAGTGCCCAAACCCCGAAGCCCAAAGCCCAAAGCCCAAAGCCCAAAGCCCAAAGCCCAAAGCCCAAAGCCCAAAGCCCAAACCCCAAACCCCAAACTAACATACATGTACTTACTTGAGTCTTTAAATATTTTCATTAACTATTTACTGTTTGTGATTGATTATTACTAAAATGTAATTTAAAACATTGTATTTAGTACCTACATGTTAATCAAAAAACGGATATTTATCTTGAGCTCTATTTAATTGTAGCAACAAAAATTGTATAAAGGTTTATTTTACAAAAATTTGTTATTCATCACATTACAGCCAGTAGTCACAGTCTGCATATTTATAGTGCCCGAGTGCCCGAACCCCAAACCCTAAACCCCAAACCTTAAACACCAAAGCCCAAACCCCAAACCCCAAAGCCCAAAGCCCAAAGCCCAAAGCCCAAAGCCCAAAGCCCAAAGCCCAAAGCCCAAACCCCAAAGCCCAAAGCCCAAAGCCCAAACTTCAAACCCCAAACCCCACACCCCAAACTAACATACATGTACTTACTTGAGTCTTTAAATATTTTCATTAACTATTAACTCTTTGTGATTGATTATTACTAAAATGTAATATAAAACATTGTATTTTGTACCTACATGTTAATCAAAAAACGGATATCTATCTTAGGCTCTATTTAATTGTAGCAACAAGAATTGTATAAAGGTTTATTTTATAAAAATTTGTTATTCATCACATTACAGCCAGTAGTCACAGTCTGCATATTTATAGTGACCGAGTGCCCGAACTCCAAACCATAAACCCCAAACCTTAAATCCCAAACCCCAAACCCCAATGCCCAAAGCCCAAAGCCCAAAGCCCAAAGCCCAAAGCCCAAACCCCAAACCCCAAACTCCAAACTAACATACATGTACTTACTTGAGTCTTTAACTATTTTCATTAACTCTTTACTGTTTGTGATTGATTATTACTAAAATGTAGCAACAAGAATTTATAAAGGTTTATTTTCTAAAAATTTGTTATTCATCACATTACTGCCAGTAGTCACAGTCTGCATATTTATAGTGCCCGAGTGCCCAAACCCCAAAGCCCAAAGCCCAAAGCCCAAACCCCAAACTAACACACATGTACTTACTTGAGTCTTTAAATATTTTCATTAACTATTTACTGTTTGTGATTGATTATTACTAAAATGTAATATAAGACATTGTATTTAGTACCTACTTGTTATTCAAAAAACGGATAATTATCTTGAGCTCTATTTAATTGTAGCAACAAGAATTGTATAAAGGTTTATTTTATAAAAAATTGTTATTCATCACATTACTGCCAGTAGTCACAGTCTGCATATTTATAGTGCCCGAGTGCCTGAAAGCCCAAAGTCCAAAGCCCAAAGCCCAAAGCCCAAAGCCCAAAGTCCAAAGCCCAAAGCCCAAAGCCCAAAGCCTAAAGCCCAAAGCCCAAACCCCAAACCCCAAACCCAAAACTAACATACATGTACTTACTTGAGTCTTTAAATAATTTCATTAACTATTTACTGTTTTTGATTGATTATTACTAAAATGTAATATAAAACATTGTATTTAGTACCTACATGTTAATCAAAAAAAGGATATTTATCTTGAGCTCTATTTAATTGTAGCAACAAGAATTGTATATAGGTTTATTTTATAAAAATTTGTTATTCATCACATTACTGCCAGTAGTCACAGTCTGCATAATTATAGTGCCCGAGTGCCCAAACCCCGAAGCCCAAAGCCCAAAGCCCAAAGCCCTAAGCCCAAAGCCCAAAGCCCAAAGCCCAAAGCCCAAACCCCAAACCCCAAACCCCAAACTAACATACATGTACTTACTTGAGTCTTTAAATATTTTCATTAACTATTTACTGTTTGTGATTGATTATTACTAAAATGTAATTTAAAACATTGTATTTAGTACCTACATGTTAATCAAAAAACGGATATTTATCTTGAGCTCTATTTAATTGTAGCAACAAGAATTGTATAAAGGTTTATTTTATAAAAATTTGTTATTCATCACATTACAGCCAGTAGTCACAGTCTTCATATTTATAGTGCCCGAGTGCCCGAACCCCAAACCCTAAACCCCAAACCTTAAACACCAAAGCCCAAACCCCAAACCCCAAAGCCCAAAGCCCAAAGCCCAAAGCCCAAAGCCCAAAGCCCAAAGCCCAAAGCCCAAAGCCCAAAGCCCAAACCCCAAAGCCCAAAGCCCAAAGCCCAAACCTCAAACCCCAAACCCCACACCCCAAACTAACATACATGTACTTACTTGAGTCTTTAAATATTTTCATTAACTATTAACTCTTTGTGATTGATTATTACTAAAATGTAATATAAAACATTGTATTTAGTACCTACATGTTAATCAAAAAACGGATATCTATCTTAAGCTCTATTTAATTGTAGCAACAAGAATTGTATAAAGGTTTATTTTATAAAAATTTGTTATTCATCACATTACAGCCAGTAGTCACAGTCTGCATATTTATAGTGACCGAGTGCCCAAACTCCAAACCCTAAACCCCAAACCTTAAATCCCAAACCCCAAACCCCAAACCCCAAAGCCCAAAGCCCAAAGCCCAAAGCCCAAAGCCCAAACCCCAAACCCCAAACCCCAAACTCCAAACTAACATACATGTACTTACTTGAGTCTTTAACTATTTTCATTAACTATTTACTGTTTGTGATTGATTATTACTAAAATGTAATATAAAACATTGTGTTTAGTACCTACATGTTAATCAAAAAACGGATATTTATCTTGAGCTCTATTTAATTGTAGCAACAAGAATTGTATAAAAGGTTTATTTTACAAAAACTTGTTATTCATCACATTACCGCCAGTAGTCACAGTCTGCATATTTATAGTGCCCAAGTACCCAAAACCCAAAGCCAAAACCCAAAGTCCAAAGCCCAAAGCCCAAAGCCCAAACCCCGAACCCCAAACCCCAAACTAACACACATGTACTTACTTGAGTCTTTAAATATTTTCATTAACTATTTACTGTTTGTGATTGATTGTTACTAAAATGTAATATAAAACATTGTATTTAGTACCTACATGTTAATCAAAAAACGGATATTTATCTTGAGCTCTATTGAATTGTAGCAACGAGAATTGTATAAAGGTTATTTTAAAAAAATTTGTTATTCGTGACATTACTGCCAGTAGTCACAGTCTGCATATTTATAGTGCCCGAGTGCCTGAAAGCCCAAAGTCCAAAGCCCAAAGCCCAAAGCCCAAAGTCCAAAGCCCAAAGCCCAAAGCCCAAAGCCTAAAGCCCAAACCCCAAACCCAAAACTAACATACATGTACTTACTTGAGTCTTTAAACAATTTCATTAACTATTTACTGTTTGTGATTGATTATTACTAAAATGTAATATAAAACATTGTATTTAGTACCTACATGTTAATCAAAAAACGGATATTTATCTTGAGCTCTATTTAATTGTAGCAACAAGAATTGTATAAAGGTTTATTATATAAAAATTTGTTATTCATCACATTACAGCCAGTAGTCACAGTCTGCATATTTATAGTGCCCGAGTGCCCGAACCCCAAACCCTAAACTCCAAACCTTAAACCCCAAACCCCAAAGCCCAAAGCCCAAAGCCCAAAGCCCAAACCCCAAACTCCAAACTAACATACATGTACTTACTTGAGTCTTTAACTATTTTCATTAACTATTTACTGTTTGTGATTGATTATTACTAAAATGTAATATAAAACATTGTATTTAGTACCTACATGTTAATCAAAAAACGGATATTTATCTTGAGCTCTATTTAATTGTAGCAACAAGAATTGTATAAAGGTTTATTTTTAAAAAAAACTTGTTATTCATCACATTACTGCCAGTAGTCACAGTCTGCATATTTATAGTGCCCAAGTGCCCAAAACCCAAAGCCCAAAACCCAAAGCCCAGAGCCCAAAGCCCAAAGCCCCAGGCCAAAAGCCCAAACCCCAAACCTCAAACCCCAAACCCCAAACCCCATACTAACATACATGTACTTACTTGAGTCTTTAAATATTTTCATTAACTATTTACTGTTTGTGATTGATTATTACTAAAATGTAATATAAAACATTGTATTTAGTACCTACATGTTAATCAAAAAACGGATATTTTTCTTGAGCTCTATTTAATTGTAGCAACAAGAATTGTATAAAGGTTTATTTTATAAAAAATTGTTATTCACCACATTACTGCCAGTAGTCACAGTCTGCATATTTAGAGTGCCCGAGTGCCCAAACCCCAAAGCCCAAAGCCCAAAGCCCAAAGCCCAAAGCCTAAAACCCAAAGCCCAGAGCCCAAATCCCAAACCCCAAATCCCAAACCGCAAACCCCAAACTAACATACATGTACTTACTTGAGTTTTAAATATTTTCATTAACTATTTACTGTTTGTGGTTGATTATTACTAAAATGTAATATAAAACATCGTATTCAGTACCTACTTGTTAATCAAAAAATGGATATTTATCTTGAGCTCTAGTTAATTGTAGCAACAAGAATTGTATAAGGGTGTATTTTATAAAAAATTGTTACTCATCACATTACTGCCAGTAGTCACAGTCTGCATATTTATAGTGCCCGAGTGCCTGAATGCCCAAAGTCCAAAGCCCAAAGCCCAAAGCCCAAACCCCAAACCCCAAACCCCTAACTAACACACATGTACTTACTTGAGTCTTTAAATATTTTCATTAACTATTTACTGTTTGTTATTGATTGTTACTAAAATGTAATATAAAACATTGTATTTAGTACCTACATGTTAATCAAAAAACGGATATTTATCTTGAGCTCTATTGAATTGTAGCAATGAGAATTGTATAAAGGTTTATTTTATAAAAAATTGTTATTCATGACATTACTGCCAGTAGTCAGAGTCGGCATAATTATAGTGCCCGAGTGCCCAAACCCCAAACCTTAAACCCCAAACCACAAACCACAAACGCCAAAGCCCAAAGCCCAAAGTCCAAAGCCCAAAGCCCAAAGCCCAAAGCCTAAAGCCCAAAGCCCAAACCCCAAACCCCAAACCCCAAACCCAAAACTAACATACATGTACTTACTTGAGTCTTTAAATATTTTCATTAACTATTCACTGTTTGTGATTGATTATTACTAAAATGTAATATAAAACATTGTATTTAGTACCTACATGTTAATCAAAAAACGGATATTTATCTTGAGCTCTATTTAATTGTAGCAACAAGAATTGTATATAGGTTTATTTTATAAAAATTTGTTATTCATCACATTACTGCCAGTAGTCACAGTCTGCATAATTATAGTGCCCGAGTGCCCAAACCCCGAAGCCCAAAGCCCAAAGCCCAAAGCCCAAAGCCCAAAGCCCAAAGCCCAAAGCCCAAACCCCAAACCCCAAACCCCAAACCCCAAACCCCAAACTAACACACATGTACTTACTTGAGTCTTTAAATATTTTCATTAACTATTTACTGTTTGTGATTGATTGTTACTAAAATGTAATATAAAACATTGTATTTAGTACCTACATGTTAATCAAAAAACGGATATTTATCTTGAGCTCTATTGAATTGTAGCTATGAGAATTGTATAAAGGATTATTTTATAAAAAATTGTTATTCATGACATTACTGCCAGTAGTCACAGTCGGCATAATTATGGTGCCTGAGTGCCCAAACCCCAAACCTGAAACCCCAAACCACAAACCACAAACGCCAAAGCCCAAAGCCCAAAGCCCAAAGCCCAAAGTCCAAAGCCCAAAGCCCAAAGCCTAAAGCCCAAAGCCCAAACCCCAAACCCCAAACTAACATACATGTACTTACTTGAGTCTTTAAGCATTTTCATTAACTATTTACTGTTTGTGATTGATTATTACTAAAATGTAATATAAAACATTGTATTTAGTACCTACATGTTAATCAAAAAACGGATATTTATCTTGAGCTCTATTGAATTGTAACAACGAGAATTGTATAAAGGTTTAATTTATAAAAATTTGTTATTCATGACATTACTGCCAGTAGTCACAGTCTGCATAATTATAGTGCCCGAGTGCCCAAACCCCAAAGCCCAAAGCCCAAAGCCCAAAGCCCAAAGCCCAAAGCCCAAAGCCCAAAGCCCAAAGCCCAATCCCCAAACCTCAAACCCCAAACTAACATACATATACTTACTTGAGTCTTTAAATATTTTCATTAACTATTTACTGTTTGTGATTGATTATTACTAAAATGTAATATAAAACATTGTATTTAGTACCTACATGTTAATCAAAAAAAGGATATTTATCTTGAGCTCTATTGAATTGTAACAACGAGAATTGTATAAAGGTTTAATTTATAAAAATTTGTTATTCATGACATTACTGCCAGTAGTCACAGTCTGCATAATTATAGTGCCCGAGTGCCCAAAGCCATAAGCCCAAAGCCCAAAGCCCAAAGCCCAAAGCCCAATCCCCAAGCCTCAAACCCCAAACTAACATACATGTACTTACTTGAGTCTTTAAATATTTTCCTTAACTATTTACTGTTTGTGATTGATTATTACTAAAATGTAATATAAAACATTGTATTTAGTACCTACATGTTAATCAAAAAAAGGATATTTATCTTGAGCTCTATTGAATTGTAACAACGAGAATTGTATAAAGGTTTAATTTATAAAAATTTGTTATTCATGACATTACTGCCAGTAGTCACAGTCTGCATAATTATAGTGCCCGAGTGCCCAAAGCCATAAGCCCAAAGCCCAAAGCCCAAAGCCCAAAGCCCAATCCCCAAGCCTCAAACCCCAAACTAACATACATGTACTTATTTGAGTCTTTAAATATTTTCCTTAACTATTTACTGTTTGTGATTGATTATTACTAAAATGTAATATAAAACATTGTATTTAGTACCTACATGTTAATCAAAAAAAGGATATTTATCTTGAGCTCTATTTAATTGTAGCAACAAGAATTGTATATAGGTTTATTTTATAAAAATTTGTTATTCATCACATTACTGCCAGTAGTCACAGTCTGCATAATTATAGTGCCCGAGTGCCCAAACCCCGAAGCCCAAAGCGCAAAGCCCAAAGCCCAAAGCCCAAAGCCCAAAGCCCAAAGCCCAAAGCCCAAACCCCAAACCCCAAACTAACATACATGTACTTACTTGAGTCTTTAAATATTTTCATTAACTATTTACTGTTTGTGATTGATTATTACTAAAATGTAATTTAAAACATTGTATTTAGTACCTACATGTTAATCAAAAAACGGATATTTATCTTGAGCTCTATTTAATTGTAGCAACAAAAATTGTATAAAGGTTTATTTTATAAAAATTTGTTATTCATCACATTACAGCCAGTAGTCACAGTCTGCATATTTATAGTGCCCGAGTGCCCGAACCCCAAACCCTAAACCCCAAACCTTAAACACCAAAGCCCAAACCCCAAAGCCCAAAGCCCAAAGCCCAAAGCCCAAAGCCCAAAGCCCAAAGCCCAAAGCCCAAAGCCCAAAGCCCAAAGCCCAAAGCCCAAACCCCAAAGCCCAAAGCCCAAACTTCAAACCCCAAACCCCACACCCCAAACTAACATACATGTACTTACTTGAGTCTTTAAATATTTTCATTAACTATTAACTCTTTGTGATTGATTATTACTAAAATGTAATATAAAACATTGTATTTAGTACCTACATGTTAATCAAAAAACGGATATCTATCTTAAGCTCTATTTAATTGTAGCAACAAGAATTGTATAAAGGTTTATTTTATAAAAATTTGTTATTCATCACATTACAGCCAGTATTCACAGTCTGCATATTTATAGTGACCGAGTGCCCGAACTCCAAACCATGAACCCCAAACCTTAAATCCCAAACCCCAAACCCCAAACCCCAAAGCCCAAAGCCCAAAGCCCAAAGCCCAAAGCCCAAAGCCCAAACCCCAAACCCCAAACTCCAAACTAACACACATGTACTTACTTGAGTCTTTAACTATTTTCATTAACTCTTTACTGTTTGTGATTGATTATTACTAAAATGTAGCAACAAGAATTTATAAAGGTTTATTTTCTAAAAATTTGTTATTCATCACATTACTGCCAGTAGTCACAGTCTGCATATTTATAGTGCCCGAGTGCCCAAACCCCAAAGCCCAAAGCCCAAACCCCAAACTAACACACATGTACTTACTTGAGTCTTTAAATATTTTCATTAACTATTTACTGTTTGTGATTGATTATTACTAAAATGTAATATAAAACATTGTATTTAGTACCTACTTGTTATTCAAAAAACGGATAATTATCTTGAGCTCTATTTAATTGTAGCAACAAGAATTGTAAAAAGGTTTATTTTATAAAAAATTGTTATTCATCACATTACTGCCAGTAGTCACAGTCTGCATATTTATAGTGCCCGAGTGCCTGAAAGCCCAAAGTCCAAAGCCCAAAGCCCAAAGCCCAAAGCCCAAAGTCCAAAGCCCAAAGCCCAAAGCCCAAAGCCTAAAGCCCAAAGCCCAAACCCCAAACCCCAAACCCAAAACTAACATACATGTACTTACTTGAGTCTTTAAATAATTTCATTAACTATTTACTGTTTGTGATTGATTATTACTAAAATGTAATATAAAACATTGTATTTAGTACCTACATGTTAATCAAAAAACGGATATTTATCTTGAGCTCTATTTAATATTAGCAACAATAATTGTATAAAGGTTTATTATATAAAAAATTGTTATTCATCACATTACAGCCAGTAGTCACAGTCTGCATATTTATAGTGCCCGAGTGCCCGAACCCCAAACCCTAAACTCCAAACCTTAAACCCCAAACCCCAAACCCCAAAGCCCAAAGCCCAAAGCCCAAAGCCCAAAGCCCAAAGCCCAAAGCCCAAAGCCCAAACCCCAAACCCCAAACTCCAAACTAACATACATGTACTTACTTGAGTCTTTAACTATTTTCATTACCTATTTACTGTTTGTGATTGATTATTACTAAAATGTAATATAAAACATTGTATTTAGTACCTACATGTTAATCAAAAAACGGATATTTATCTTGAGCTCTATTTAATTGTAGCAACAAGAATTGTATAAAGGTTTATTTTAAAAAAAACTTGTTATTCATCACATTACTGCCAGTAGTCACAGTCTGCATATTTATAGTGCCCAAGTGCCCAAAACCCAAAGCCCAAAACCCAAAGCCCAAAGCCCAAAGCCCAAAGCCCAAAGCCCAAAGCCCAAAGCCCAAAGCCCCAGGCCAAAAGCCCAAACCCCAAACCTCAAACCCCAAACCCCAAACCCCGCACTAACATGCATGTACTTACTTGAGTCTTTAATTATTTTCATTAACTATTTACTGTTTGTGATTGATTATTACTAAAATGTAATATAAAACATTGTATTTAGTACCTACATGTTAATCAAAAAAACGGATATTTATCTTGAGCTCTATTTAATTGTAGCAACAAGAATTGTATAAAGGTTTATTTTATAAAAACTTGTTATTCATCACATTACTGCCAGTACTCACAGTCTGCATATTTAGAGTGCCCGAGTGCCCAAACCCCAAAGCCCACAGCCCAAAGCCTAAAACCCAAAGCCCAGAGCCCAAATCCCAAACCCCAAACCCCAAATCCCAAACCCCAAACCCCAAACCCCAAACTAACATACATGTACTTACTTGAGTTTTTAAATATTTTCATTAACTATTTACTGTTTGTGATTGATTATTACTAAAATGTAATATAAAACATTGTATTTAGTACCTACTTGTTAATCAAAAAATGGATATTTTTCTTGAGCTCTATTTAATTGTAGCAACAAGAATTGTATAAAGGTTTACTTTATAAAAAATTGTTATTCATCACATTACTGCCAGTAGTCACAGTCTGCATATTTATAGTGCCCGAGTGCCCGAATGCCCAAAGTCCAAAGCCTAAAGCCCAAAGCCCAAAGCCCAAAGCCCAAAGCCCAAACCCCAAACCCCAAACCCCAAACCCCAAACCCCAAACTAACACACATGTACTTACTTGAGTCTTTAAATATTTTCATTAACTATTTACTGTTTGTGATTGATTGTTACTAAAATGTAATATAAAACATTGTATTTAGTACCTACATGTTAATCAAAAAACGGATATTTATCTTGAGCTCTATTGAATTGTAGCAATGAGAATTGTATAAAGGTTTATTTTATAAAAAATTGTTATTCATGACATTACTGCCAGTAGTCACAGTCTGCATAATTATAGTGCCCGAGTGCCCAAACCCCAAACCTTAAACCCCAAACCACAAACGCCAAAGCCCAAAGCCCAAAGCCCAAAGCCCAAAGCCCAAAGTCCAAAGCCAAAAGCCCAAAGCCCAAAGCCTAAAGCCCAAAGCCCAAACCCCAAACCCCAAACCCAAAACTAACATACATGTACTTACTTGAGTCTTTAAATATTTTCATTAACTATTTACTGTTTGTGATTGATTATTACTAAAATGTAATATAAAACATTGTATTTAGTATCTACATGTTAATCAAAAAACAGATATTTATCTTGAGCTCTATTTAATTGTAGCAACAAGAATTGTATAAAGGTTTATTATATAAAAATTTGTTATTCATCACATTACAGCCAGTAGTCACAGTCTGCATATTTATAGTGCCCGAGTGCCCGAACCCCAAACCCTAAACTCCAAGCCTTAAACCCCAAACCCCAAAGCCCAAAGCCCAAAGCGCAAAGCCCAAACCCCAAACTCCAAACTAACATACATGTACTTACTTGAGTCTTTAACTATTTTCATTAACTATTTACTGTTTGTGATTGATTATTACTAAAATGTAATATAAAACATTGTATTTAGTACCTACATGTTAATCAAAAAACGGATATTTATCTTGATCTCTATTTAATTGTAGCAACAAGAATTGTATAAAGGTTTATTTTAAAAAAAAACTTGTTATTCATCACATTACTGCCAGTAGTCACAGTCTGCATATTTATAGTGCCCAAGTGCCCAAAACCCAAAGCCCAAAACCCAAAGCCCAGAGCCCAAAGCCCAAAGCCCCAGGCCAAAAGCCCAAACCCCAAACCTCAAACCCCAAACCCCAAACCCCATACTAACATACATGTACTTACTTGAGTCTTTAAATATTTTCATTAACTATTTACTGTTTGTGATTGATTATTACTAAAATGTAATATAAAACATTGTATTTAGTACCTACATGTTAATCAAAAAACGGAAATTTTTCTTGAGCTCTATTTAATTGTAGCAACAAGAATTGTATAAAGGTTTATTTTATAAAAATTTGTTATTCATCACATTACTGCCAGTAGTCACAGTCTGCATATTTAGAGTGCCCGAGTGCCCAAAGCCCAAAGCCCAAAGCCCAAAGCCCAAAGCCCAAAGCCCAAACCCCAAACCCCGCACTAACATGCATGTACTTACTTGAGTCTTTAATTATTTTCATTAACTATTTACTGTTTGTGATTGATTATTACTAAAATGTAATATAAAACATTGTATTTAGTACCTACATGTTAATCAAAAAACGGATATTTATCTTGAGCTCTATTTAATTGTAGCAACAAGAATTGTATAAAGGTTTATTTTATAAAAACTTGTTATTCATCACATTACTGCCAGTACTCACAGTCTGCATATTTAGAGTGCCCGAGTGCCCAAACCCCAAAGCCCACAGCCCAAAGCCTAAAACCCAAAGCCCAGAGCCCAAATCCCAAACCCCAAACCCCAAATCCCAAACCCCAAACCCCAAACCCCAAACTAACATACATGTACTTACTTGAGTTTTTAAATATTTTCATTAACTATTTACTGTTTGTGATTGATTATTACTAAAATGTAATATAAAACATTGTATTTAGTACCTACTTGTTAATCAAAAAATGGATATTTATCTTGAGCTCTATTTAATTGTAGCAACAAGAATTGTATAAAGGTTTACTTTATAAAAAATTGTTATTCATCACATTACTGCCAGTAGTCACAGTCTGCATATTTATAGTGCCCGAGTGCCCGAATGCCCAAAGTCCAAAGCCTAAAGCCCAAAGCCCAAAGCCCAAAGCCCAAAGCCCAAACCCCAAACCCCAAACCCCAAACCCCAAACTAACACACATGTACTTACTTGAGTCTTTAAATATTTTCATTAACTATTTACTGTTTGTGATTGATTGTTACTAAAATGTAATATAAAACATTGTATTTAGTACCTACATGTTAATCAAAAAACGGATATTTATCTTGAGCTCTATTGAATTGTAGCAATGAGAATTGTATAAAGGTTTATTTTATAAAAAATTGTTATTCATGACATTACTGCCAGTAGTCACAGTCTGCATAATTATAGTGCCCGAGTGCCCAAACCCCAAACCTTAAACCCCAAACCACAAACGCCAAAGCCCAAAGCCCAAAGCCCAAAGCCCAAAGTCCAAAGCCAAAAGCCCAAAGCCAAAAGCCTAAAGCCCAAAGCCCAAACCCCAAACCCCAAACCCAAAACTAACATACATGTACTTACTTGAGTCTTTAAATATTTTCATTAACTATTTACTGTTTGTGATTGATTATTACTAAAATGTAATATAAAACATTGTATTTAGTACCTACATGTTAATCAAAAAACAGATATTTATCTTGAGCTCTATTTAATTGTAGCAACAAGAATTGTATAAAGGTTTATTATATAAAAATTTGTTATTCATCACATTACAGCCAGTAGTCACAGTCTGCATATTTATAGTGCCCGAGTGCCCGAACCCCAAACCCTAAACTCCAAGCCTTAAACCCCAAACCCCAAAGCCCAAAGCCCAAAGCGCAAAGCCCAAACCCCAAACTCCAAACTAACATACATGTACTTACTTGAGTCTTTAACTATTTTCATTAACTATTTACTGTTTGTGATTGATTATTACTAAAATGTAATATAAAACATTGTATTTAGTACCTACATGTTAATCAAAAAACGGATATTTATCTTGATCTCTATTTAATTGTAGCAACAAGAATTGTATAAAGGTTTATTTTAAAAAAAAACTTGTTATTCATCACATTACTGCCAGTAGTCACAGTCTGCATATTTATAGTGCCCAAGTGCCCAAAACCCAAAGCCCAAAACCCAAAGCCCAGAGCCCAAAGCCCAAAGCCCCAGGCCAAAAGCCCAAACCCCAAACCTCAAACCCCAAACCCCAAACCCCATACTAACATACATGTACTTACTTGAGTCTTTAAATATTTTCATTAACTATTTACTGTTTGTGATTGATTATTACTAAAATGTAATATAAAACATTGTATTTAGTACCTACATGTTAATCAAAAAACGGATATTTTTCTTGAGCTCTATTTAATTGTAGCAACAAGAATTGTATAAAGGTTTATTTTATAAAAATTTGTTATTCATCACATTACTGCCAGTAGTCACAGTCTGCATATTTAGAGTGCCCGAGTGCCCAAACCCCAAAGCCCAAAGCCCAAAGCCCAAAGCCCAAAGCCCAAACCCCAAACCCCAAACTAACACACATGTACTTACTTGAGTCTTTAAATATTTTCATTAACTATTTACTGTTTGTGATTGATTGTTACTAAAATGTAAAATAAAACATTGTATTTAGTACCTACATGTTAATCAAAAAACGGATATTTATCTTGAGCTCTATTGAATTGTAGCAATGAGAATTGTATAAAGGTTTATTTTATAAAAAATTGTTATTCATGACATTACTGCCAGTAGTCACAGTCGGCATAATTATAGTGCCTGAGTGCCCAAACCCCAAACCTTAAACCCCAAACCACAAACCACAAACGCCAAAGCCCAAAGCCCAAAGTCCAAAGCCCAACCCCAAAGCCTAAAGCCCAAAGCCCAAACCCCAAACCCCAAACCCCAAACCCAAAACTAACATAGATGTACTTACTTGAGTCTTTAAATATTTTCATTAACTATTCACTGTTTGTGATTGATTATTACTAAAATGTAATATAAAACATTGTATTTAGTACCTACATGTTAATCAAAAAACGGATATTTATCTTGAGCTCTATTTAATTGTAGCAACAAGAATTGTATATAGGTTTATTTTATAAAAATTTGTTATTCATCACATTACTGCCAGTAGTCACAGTCTGCATAATTATAGTGCCCGAGTGCCCAAACCCCGAAGCCCAAAGCCCAAAGCCCAAAGCCCAAAGCCCAAAGCCCAAAGCCCAAAGCCCAAACCCCAAACCCCAAACCCCAAACTAACACACATGTACTTACTTGAGTCTTTAAATATTTTCATTAACTATTTACTGTTTGTGATTGATTGTTACTAAAATGTAATATAAAACATTGTATTTAGTACCTACATGTTAATCAAAAAACGGATATTTATCTTGAGCTCTATTGAATTGTAGCAATGAGAATTGTATAAAGGTTTATTTTATAAAAAATTGTTATTCATGATATTACTGCCAGTAGTCACAGTCGGCATAATTATGGTGCCTGAGTGCCCAAACCCCAAACCTGAAACCCCAAACCACAAACCACAAACGCCAATGCCCAAAGCCCAAAGCCCAAAGCCCAAAGTCCAAAGCCCAAAGCCCAAAGCCTAAAGCCCAAAGCCCAAACCCCAAACCCCAAACCCAAAACTAACATACATGTACTTACTTGAGTCTTTAAATATTTTCATTAACTATTCACTGTTTGTGATTGATTATTACTAAAATGTAATATAAAACATTGTATTTAGTACCTACATGTTAATCAAAAAAAGGATATTTATCTTGAGCTCTATTTAATTGTAGCAACAAGAATTGTATAAAAGTTTACTTTATAAAAATTTGTTATTCATCACATTACTGCCAGTAGACACAGTCTGCATAATTATAGTGCCCGAGTGCCCAAACCCCAAACCCCAAACCCCTAAGCCCAAAGCCCAAAGCCCAAAGTGCAAACCCCAAACCCCAAACTAACATACATGCACTTACTTGAGTCTTTGAATATTTTCATTAACTATTTACTGTTTGTGATTGATTATTACTAAAATGTAATATAAAATATTGTATTTAGTACCTACATGTTAATCAAAAAACGGATATTTATCTTGAGCTCTATTGAATTGTAACAACGAGAATTGTATAAAGGTTTAATTTATAAAAATTTGTTATTCATGACATTACTGCCAGTAGTCACAGTCTGCATAATTATAGTGCCCGAGTGCCCAAACCCCAAAGCCCAAAGCCCAAAGCCCAAAGCCCAATCCCCAAACCTCAAACCCCAAACTAACATACATATACTTACTTGAGTCTTTAAATATTTTCATTAACTATTTACTGTTTGTGATTGATTATTACTAAAATGTAATATAAAACATTGTATTTAGTACCTACATGTTAATCAAAAAAAGGATATTTATCTTGAGTTCTATTGAATTGTAACAACGAGAATTGTATAAAGGTTTAATTTATAAAAATTTGTTATTCATGACATTACTGCCAGTAGTCACAGTCTGCATAATTATAGTGCCCGAGTGCCCAAAGCCATAAGCCCAAAGCCCAAAGCCCAAAGCCCAAAGCCCAATCCCCAAGCCTCAAACCCCAAACTAACATACATGTACTTACTTGAGTCTTTAAATATTTTCCTTAACTATTTACTGTTTGTGATTGATTATTACTAAAATGTAATATAAAACATTGTATTTAGTACCTACATGTTAATCAAAAAAAGGATATTTATCTTGAGCTCTATTTAATTGTAGCAACAAGAATTGTATATAGGTTTATTTTATAAAAATTTGTTATTCATCACATTACTGCCAGTAGTCACAGTCTGCATAATTATAGTGCCCGAGTGCCCAAACCCCGAAGCCCAAAGCCCAAAGCCCAAAGCCCAAAGCCCAAAGCCCAAAGCCCAAACCCCAAACCCCAAACCCCAAACTAACATACATGTACTTACTTGAGTCTTTAAATATTTTCATTAACTATTTACTGTTTGTGATTGATTATTACTAAAATGTAATTTAAAACATTGTTTTTAGTACCTACATGTTAATCAAAAAACGGATATTTATCTTGAGCTCTATTTATTTGTAGCAACAAAAATTGTATAAAGGTTTATTTTATAAAAATTTGTTATTCATCACATTACAGCCAGTAGTCACAGTCTGCATATTTATAGTGCCCGAGTGCCCGAACCCCAAACCCTAAACCCCAAACCTTAAACACCAAAGCCCAAACCCCAAAGCCCAAAGCCCAAAGCCCAAAGCCCAAAGCCCAAAGCCCAAAGCCCAAAGCCCAAAGCCCAAAGCCCAAAGCCCAAAGCCCAAACCCCAAAGCCCAAAGCCCAAAGCCCAAACCTCAAACCCCAAACCCCACACCCCAAACTAACATACATGTACTTACTTGAGTCTTTAAATATTTTCATTAACTATTAACTCTTTGTGATTGATTATTACTAAAATGTAATATAAAACATTGTATTTAGTACCTACATGTTAATCAAAAAACGGATATCTATCTTAAGCTCTATTTAATTGTAGCAACAAGAATTGTATAAAGGTTTATTTTATAAAAATTTGTTATTCATGACATTACTGCCAGTAGTCACAGTCTGCATAATTATAGTGCCCGAGTGCCCAAACCCCAAAGCCCAAAGCCCAAAGCCCAAAGCCCAAAGCCCAAAGCCCAATCCCCAAACCTCAAACCCCAAACTAACATACATATACTTACTTGAGTCTTTAAATATTTTCATTAACTATTTACTGTTTGTGATTGATTATTACTAAAATGTAATATAAAACATTGTATTTAGTACCTACATGTTAATCAAAAAAAGGATATTTATCTTGAGCTCTATTGAATTGTAACAACGAGAATTGTATAAAGGTTTAATTTATAAAAATTTGTTATTCATGACATTACTGCCAGTAGTCACAGTCTGCATAATTATAGTGCCCGAGTGCCCAAAGCCATAAGCCCAAAGCCCAAAGCCCAAAGCCCAAAGCCCAATCCCCAAGCCTCAAACCCCAAACTAACATACATGTACTTACTTGAGTCTTTAAATATTTTCCTTAACTATTTACTGTTTGTGATTGATTATTACTAAAATGTAATATAAAACATTGTATTTAGTACCTACATGTTAATCAAAAAAGGATATTTATCTTGAGCTCTATTTAATTGTAGCAACAAGAATTGTATATAGGTTTATTTTATAAAAATTTGTTATTCATCACATTACTGCCAGTAGTCACAGTCTGCATAATTATAGTGCCCGAGTGCCCAAACCCCGAAGCCCAAAGCCCAAAGCCCAAAGCCCAAAGCCCAAAGCCCAAAGCCCAAACCCCAAACCCCAAACCCCAAACTAACATACATGTACTTACTTGAGTCTTTAAATATTTTCATTAACTATTTACTGTTTGTGATTGATTATTACTAAAATGTAAATTAAAACATTGTATTTAGTACCTACATGTTAATCAAAAAATGGATATTTATCTTGAGCTCTATTTAATTGTAGCAACAAAAATTGTATAAAGGTTTATTTTATAAAAATTTGTTATTCATCACATTACAGCCAGTAGTCACAGTCTGCATATTTATAGTGCCCGAGTGCCCGAACCCCAAACCCTAAACCCCAAACCTTAAACACCAAAGCCCAAACCCCAAAGCCCAAAGCCCAAAGCCCAAAGCCCAAAGCCCAAAGCCCAAAGCCCAAACCCCAAAGCCCAAAGCCCAAAGCCCAAACCTCAAACCCCAAACCCCACACCCCAAACTAACATACATGTACTTACTTGAGTCTTTAAATATTTTCATTAACTATTAACTCTTTGTGATTGATTATTACTAAAATGTAATATAAAACATTGTATTTAGTACCTACATGTTAATCAAAAAACGGATATCTATCTTAAGCTCTATTTAATTGTAGCAACAAGAATTGTATAAAGGTTTATTTTATAAAAATTTGTTATTCATCACATTACAGCCAGTAGTCACAGTCTGCATATTTATAGTGACCGAGTGCCCGAACTCCAAACCCTAAACCCCAAACCTTAAATCCCAAACCCCAAACCCCAAACCCCAAAGCCCAAAGCCCAAAGCCCAAAGCCCAAAGCCCAAAGCCCAAAGCCCAAACCCCAAACCCCAAACTCCAAACTAACATACATGTACTTATTTGAGTCTTTAACTATTTTCATTAACTATTTACTGTTTGTGATTGATTATTACTAAAATGTAGCAACAAGAATTTATAAAGGTTTATTTTCTAAAAATTTGTTATTCATCACATTACTGCCAGTAGTCACAGTTTGCATATTTATAGTGCCCGAGTGCCCAAACCCCAAAGCCCAAAGCCCAAAGCCCAAACCCCAAACTAACACACATGTACTTACTTGAGTCTTTAAATATTTTCATTAACTATTTACTGTTTGTGATTGATTATTACTAAAATGTAATAAAAAACATTGTATTTAGTACCTACTTGTTATTCAAAAAACGGATAATTATCTTGAGCTCTATTTAATTGTAGCAACAAGAATTGTATAAAGGTTTATTTTATAAAAAATTGTTATTCATCACATTACTGCCAGTAGTCACAGTCTGCATATTTATAGTGCCCGAGTGCCTGAAAGCCCAAAGTCCAAAGCCCAAAGCCCAAAGCCCAAAGTCCAAAGCCCAAAGCCCAAAGCCCAAAGCCTAAAGCCCAAAGCCCAAACCCCAAACCCCAAACCCAAAACTAACATACATGTACTTACTTGAGTCTTTAAATAATTTCATTAACTATTTACTGTTTGTGATTGATTATTACTAAAATGTAATATAAAACATTGTATTTAGTACCTACATGTTAATCAAAAAACGGATATTTATCTTGAGCTCTATTTAATATTAGCAACAAGAATTGTATAAAGGTTTATTATATAAAAATTTGTTATTCATCACATTACAGCCAGTAGTCACAGTCTGCATATTTATAGTGCCCGAGTGCCCGAGTGCCCGAACCCCAAACCCTAAACTCCAAACCTTAAACCCCAAACCCCAAACCCCAAACCCCAAAGCCCAAAGCCCAAAGCCCAAAGCCCAAAGCCCAAAGCCCAAACCCCAAACCCCAAACTCCAAACTAACATACATGTACTTACTTGAGTCTTTAACTATTTTCATTACCTATTTACTGTTTGTGATTGATTATTACTAAAATGTAATATAAAACATTGTATTTAGTACCTACATGTTAATCAAAAAACGGATATTTATCTTGAGCTCTATTTAATTGTAGCAACAAGAATTGTATAAAGGTTTATTTTAAAAAAAACTTGCTATTCATCACATTACTGCCAGTAGTCACAGTCTGCATATTTATAGTGGCCAAGTGCCCAAAACCCAAAGCCCAAAACCCAAAGCCCAAAGCCCAAAGCCCAAAGCCCAAAGCCCAAAGCCCAAAGCCCCAGGCCAAAAGCCCAAACCCCAAACCTCAAACCCCAAACCCCAAACCCCGCACTAACATACATGTACTTACTTGAGTCTTTAATTATTTTCATTAACTATTTACTGTTTGTAATTGATTATTACTAAAATGTAATATAAAACATTGTATTTAGTACCTACATGTTAATCAAAAAACGGATATTTATCTTGAGCTCTATTTAATTGTAGCAACAAGAATTGTATAAAGGTTTATTTTATAAAAACTTGTTATTCATCACATTACTGCCAGTAGTCACAGTCTGCATATTTAGAGTGCCCGAGTGCCCAAACCCCAAAGCCCAAAGCCCAAAGCCTAAAACCCAAAGCCCAGAGCCCAAATCCCAAACCCCAAACCCCAAATCCCAAACCCCAAACCCCAAACCCCAAACTAACATACATGTACTTACTTGAGTTTTTAAATATTTTCATTAACTATTTACTGTTTGTGATTGATTATTACTAAAATGTAATATAAAACATTGTATTTAGTACATACTTGTTAATCAAAAAATGGATATTTATCTTGAGCTCTATTTAATTGTAGCAACAAGAATTGTATAAAGGTTTACTTTATAAAAAATTGTTATTCATCACATTACTGCCAGTAGTCACAGTCTGCATATTTATAGTGCCCGAGTGCCCGAATGCCCAAAGTCCAAAGCCTAAAGCCCAAAGCCCAAAGCCCAAAGCCCAAAGCCCAAAGCCCAAACCCCAAACCCCAAACCCCAAACTAACACACATGTACTTACTTGAGTCTTTAAATATTTTCATTAACTATTTACTGTTTGTGATTGATTGTTACTAAAATGTAATATAAAACATTGTATTTAGTACCTACATGTTAATCAAAAAACGGATATTTATCTTGAGCTCTATTTAATTGTAGCAATGAGAATTGTATAAAGGTTTATTTTATAAAAAATTGTTATTCATGACATTACTGCCAGTAGTCACAGTCTGCATAATTATAGTGCCCGAGTGCCCAAACCCCAAACCTTAAACCCCAAACCACAAACGCCAAAGCCCAAAGCCCAAAGCCCAAAGCCCAAAGTCCAAAGCCAAAAGCCCAAAGCCCAAAGCCTAAAGCCCAAAGCCCAAACCCCAAACCCCAAACCCAAAACTAACATACATGTACTTACTTGAGTCTTTAAATATTTTCATTAACTATTTACTGTTTGTGATTGATTATTACTAAAATGTAATATAAAACATTGTATTTAGTACCTACATGTTAATCAAAAAACAGATATTTATCTTGAGCTCTATTTAATTGTAGCAACAAGAATTGTATAAAAGTTTACTTTATAAAAATTTGTTATTCATCACATTACTGCCAGTAGACACAGTCTGCATAATTATAGTGCCCGAGTGCCCAAACCCCAAACCCCAAAGCCCAAAGCCCAAAGTGCAAACCCCAAACCCCAAACCCCAAACCCCAAACCCCAAACTAACATACATGCACTTACTTGAGTCTTTAAATATTTTCATTAACTATTTACTGTTTGTGATTGATTATTACTAAAATGTAATATAAAACATTGTATTTAGTACCTACATGTTAATCAAAAAACGGATATTTATCTTGAGCTCTATTGAATTGTAACAACGAGAATTGTATAAAGGTTTAATTTATAAAAAATTGTTATTCATGACATTACTGCCAGTAGTCACAGTCTGCATAATTATAGTGCCCGAGTGCCCAAACCCCAAAGCCCAAAGCCCAAAGCCCAAAGCCCAAAGCCCAAAGCCCAATCCAAAAACCTCAAACCCCAAACTAACATACATGTACTTACTTGAGTCTTTAAATATTTTCATTAACTATTTACTGTTTGTGATTGATTTTTACTAAAATGTAATATAAAACATTATATTTAGTACCTACATGTTAATGAAAAAAAGGGATATTTATCTTGAGCTCTATTGAATTGTAACAACGAGAATTGTATAAAGGTTTATTTTATAAAAATTTGTTATTCATGACATTACTGCCAGTAGTCACAGTCTGCATAATTATAGTGCCCGAGTGCCCAAACCCCAAACCTTAAACCCCAAACCACAAACCCCAAAGCCCAAAGTGCAAACCCCAAACAACCCCAAACCCCAAACCCCAAACCCCAAAACCCAAAGTAACAGACATGCAGTTACTTGAGTCTTTAAATATTTTCATTAACTATTTACTGTTTGTGATATATTATTACCAAAATGTAATATAAAACATTGTATTTAGTACCTACAGGTTAATCAAAAAACGGATATTTATATTGAGCTCTACTTAATTGTAGCAACAAGAATTGTATAAAGGTTTATTTTATAAAAAATTGTTATTCATCACATTACTGCCAGTAAGCACAGTCTGCATAATTGTAGCGCCCAAGTGCCCAAAGCCCAAAGCCCAAAGCCCAAAGCCCAAAGCACAAAGCCCAAAGCCCAAACCCCAAACCCCAAACCCCCAACCCCAACCCCCCAAACCCCAAGCCCCAAACCCCTAATAACATACATGTACTTACTTGAGTCTTTAAATACTTTCATTAACTATTTACTGTTTGTGATTGATTATTACTAAAATGTAATATAAAACATTGTATTTAGTACCTACATGTTAATCAAAAACCGGATATTTATATTGAGCTCTATTTAATTGTAGCAACAAGAATTGTATGAAGGTTTATTTTTACAAAAACTTGTTATTCATCACATTACTGCCAGTAGTCACAGTCTGCATATTTATAGTGCCCAAGTGCCCAAAACCCAAAGCCCAAAACCCAAAGCCCAAAGCCCAAAGCCCAAAGCCAAAAGCCCAAAGCCCAAAGCCCAAACCCCAAACCCCAAACCCCAAACCCCAAACCCAAAACCCCAAACCCCAAACCCCAAACTAACATACATGTACTTACTTGAGTCTTTAAATATTTTCATTAACTATTTACTGTTTGTGATTGATTATTACTAAAATGTAATATAAAACATTGTATTTACTACCTACATGTTAATCAAAAAACGGATATTTATCTTGAGCTCTATTTAATTGTAGCAACAAGAATTGTATAAAGGTTTATTTTCTAAAAATTTGTTATTCATCACATTACTGCCAGTAGTCACAGTCTGCATATTTATAGTGCCCGAGTGCCCGAACCCCAAACCCTAAACTCCAAACCTTAAACCCCAAACCCCAAAGCCCAAAGCCCAAAGCCCAAAGCCCAAACCCCAAACCCCAAACTCCAAACTAACATACATGTACTTACTTGGGTCTTTAAATATTTTCATTAACTATTTACTGTTTGTGATTGATTATTACTAAAATGTAATATAAAACATTGTATTTACTACCTACATGTTAATCAAAAAACGGATATTTATCTTGAGCTCTATTTAATTGTAGCAACAAGAATTGTATGAAGGTTTATTTTACAAAAACTTGTTATTCATCACATTACTGCCAGTAGTCACAGTCTGCATACTTATAGTGCCCAAGTGCCCAAAACCCAAAGCCCAAAGCCCAAACCCCAAAGCCCAAAGCCCAAAGCCCAAAGCCCAAAGCCCAAAGCCTAAAACCCAAAGCCCAGAGCCCAAATCCCAAACCCCAAATCCCAAACCCCAAACCCCAAACCCCAAACTAACATACATGTACTTACTTGAGTTTTTAAATATTTTCATTAACTATTTACTGTTTGTGATTGATTATTACTAAAATGTAATATAAAACATTGTATTTAGTACCTACTTGTTAATCAAAAAACGGATATTTATCTTGAGCTCTATTTAATTGTAGCAACAAGAATTGTATGAAGGTTTATTTTACAAAAACTTGTTATTCATCACATTACTGCCAGTAGTCACAGTCTGCATATTTAGAGTGCCCGAGTGCCCAAACCCCAAAGCCCAAAGCCCAAAGCCTAAAACCCAAAGCCCAAAGCCCAAAGCCCCAGGCCAAAAGCCCAAACCCCAAACCCCAAACCCCAAACCCCAAACCCCATACTAACATACATGTACTTACTTGAGTCTTTAAATATTTTCATTAACTATTTACTGTTTGTGATTGATTATTACTAAAATGTAATATAAAACATTGTATTTAGTACCTACATGTTAATCAAAAAACGGATATTTATCTTGAGCTCTATTTAATTGTAGCAACAAGAATTGTATAAAGGTTTATTTTATAAAAATTTGTTATTCATCACATTACTGCCAGTAGTCACAGTCTGCATATTTAGAGTGCCCGAGTGCCCAAACCCCAAAGCCCAAAGCCCAAAGCCTAAAACCCAAAGCCCAGAGCCCAAATCCCAAACCCCAAACCCCAAATCCCAAACCCCAAACCCCAAACTAACATACATGTACTTACTTGAGTTTTTAAATATTTTCATTAACTATTTACTGTTTGTGATTGATTATTACTAAAATTTAATATAAAACATTGTATTTAGTACCTACTTGTTAATCAAAAAATGGATATTTATCTTGAGCTCTAGTGAATTGTAGCAACAAGAATTGTATGAAGGTTTATTTTATAAAAAATTGTTATTCATCACATTACTGCCAGTAGTCACAGTCTGCATATTTATAGTGCCCGAGTGCCCGAATGCCCAAAGTCCAAAGCCCAAAGCCCAAAGCCCAAAGCCCAAACCCCAAACCCCAAACTAACACACATGTACTTACTTGAGTCTTTAAATATTTTCATTAACTATTTACTGTTTGTGATTGATTGTTACTAAAATGTAATATAAAACATTGTATTTAGTACCTACATGTTAATCAAAAAACGGATATTTATCTTGAGCTCTATTGAATTGTAGCAATGAGAATTGTATAAAGGTTTATTTTATAAAAAATTGTTATTCATGACATTACTGCCAGTAGTCACAGTCTGCATAATTATAGTGCCCGAGTGCCTAAACCCCAAACCTTAAACCCCAAACCACAAACCACAAACGCCAAAGCCCAAAGCCCAAAGCCCAAAGCCCAAAGCCCAAAGCCCAAAGCCCAAAGCCCAAAGCCCAAACCCCAAAGCCCAAAGCCCAAAGCCCAAAGCCCAAACCTCAAACCCCAAACCCCACACCCCAAACTAACATACATGTACTTACTTGAGTCTTTAAATATTTTCATTAACTATTAACTCTTTGTGATTGATTATTACTAAAATGTAATATAAAACATTGTATTTAGTACCTACATGTTAATCAAAAAACGGATATCTATCTTAAGCTCTATTTAATTGTAGCAACAAGAATTGTATAAAGGTTTATTTTATAAAAATTTGTTATTCATCACATTACAGCCAGTAGTCACAGTCTGCATATTTATAGTGACCGAGTGCCCGAACTCCAAACCCTAAACCCCAAACTTTAAATCCCAAACCCCAAACCCCAAACCCCAAAGCCCAAAGCCCAAAGCCCAAAGCCCAAAGCCCAAAGCCCAAACCCCAAACCCCAAACTCCAAACTAACATACATGTACTTACTTGAGTCTTTAACTATTTTCATTAAGTATTTACTGTTTGTGATTGATTATTACTAAAATGTAGCAACAAGAATTTATAAAGGTTTATTTTCTAAAAATTTGTTATTCATCACATTACTGCCAGTAGTCACAGTCTGCATATTTATAGTGCCCGAGTGCCCAAACCCCAAAGCCCAAAGCCCAAAGCCCAAACCACAAACTAACACACATGTACTTACTTGGGTCTTTAAATATTTTCATTAACTATTTACTGTTTGTGATTGATTATTACTAAAATGTAATATAAAACATTGTATTTAGTACCTACTTGTTATTCAAAAAACGGATAATTATCTTGAGCTCTATTTAATTGTAGCAACAAGAATTGTATAAAGGTTTATTTTATAAAAAATTGTTATTCATCACATTACTGCCAGTAGTCACAGTCTGCATATTTATAGTGCCCGAGTGCCCGAATGCCCAAAGTCCAAAGCCCAAAGCCCAAAGCCCAAACCCCGAACCCCAAACCCCAAACTAACACACATGTACTTACTTGAGTCTTTAAATATTTTCATTAACTATTTACTGTTTGTGATTGATTGTTACTAAAATGTAATATAAAACATTGTATTTAGTACCTACATGTTAATCAAAAAACGGATATTTATCTTGAGCTCTATTGAATTGTAGCAACGAGAATTGTATAAAGGTTATTTTAAAAAAATTTGTTATTCGTGACATTACTGCCAGTAGTCACAGTCTGCATATTTATAGTGCCCGAGCTCCTGAAAGCCCAAAGTCCAAAGCCCAAAGCCCAAAGCCCAAAGCCCAAAGTCCAAAGCCCAAAGCCCAAAGCCCAAAGCCTAAAGCCCAAAGCCCAAACCCCAAACCCCAAACCCAAAACTAACATACATGTACTTACTTGAGTCTTTAAATAATTTCATTAACTATTTACTGTTTGTGATTGATTATTACTAAAATGTAATATAAAACATTGTATTTAGTACCTACATGTTAATCAAAAAACGGATATTTATCTTGAGCTCTATTTAATATTAGCAACAAGAATTGTATAAAGGTTTATTATATAAAAATTTGTTATTCATCACATTACAGCCAGTAGTCACAGTCTGCATATTTATAGTGCCCGAGTGCCCGAACCCCAAACCCTAAACTCCAAACCTTAAACCCCAAACCCCAAACCCCAAAGCCCAAAGCCCAAAGCCCAAAACCCAAAGCCCAAACCCCAAACCCCAAACTCCAAACTAACATACATGTACTTACTTGAGTCTTTAACTATTTTCATTAACTATTTACTGTTTGTGATTGATTATTACTAAAATGTAGCAACAAGAATTTATAAAGGTTTATTTTCTAAAAATTTGTTATTCATCACATTACTGCCAGTAGTCACAGTCTGCATATTTATAGTGCCCGAGTGCCCAAACCCCAAAGCCCAAAGCCCAAAGCCCAAACCCCAAACTAACACACATGTACTTACTTGAGTCTTTAAATATTTTCATTAACTATTTACTGTTTGTGATTGATTATTACTAAAATGTAATATAAAACATTGTATTTAGTACCTACTTGTTATTCAAAAAACGGATAATTATCTTGAGCTCTATTTAATTGTAGCAACAAGAATTGTATAAAGGTTTATTTTATAAAAAATTGTTATTCATCACATTACTGCCAGTAGTCACAGTCTGCATATTTATAGTGCCCGAGTGCCTGAAAGCCCAAAGTCCAAAGCCCAAAGCCCAAAGCCCAAAGTCCAAAGCCCAAAGCCCAAAGCCCAAAGCCTAAAGCCCAAAGCCCAAACCCCAACCCCAAACCCAAAACTAACATACATGTACTTACTTGAGTCTTTAAATAATTTCATTAACTATTTACTGTTTGTGATTGATTATTACTAAAATGTAATATAAAACATTGTATTTAGTACCTACATGTTAATCAAAAAACGGATATTTATCTTGAGCTCTATTTAATATTAGCAACAAGAATTGTATAAAGGTTTATTATATAAAAATTTGTTATTCATCACATTACAGCCAGTAGTCACAGTCTGCATATTTATAGTGCCCGAGTGCCCGAGTGCCCGAACCCCAAACCCTAAACTCCAAACCTTAAACCCCAAACCCCAAACCCCAAACCCCAAAGCCCAAAGCCCAAAGCCCAAAGCCCAAAGCCCAAAGCCCAAAGCCCAAACCCCAACCCCAAACTCCAAACTAACATACATGTACTTACTTGAGTCTGCAACTATTTTCATTACCTATTTACTGTTTGTGATTGATTATTACTAAAATGTAATATAAAACATTGTATTTAGTACCTACATGTTAATCAAAAAACGGATATTTATCTTGAGCTCTATTTAATTGTAGCAACAAGAATTGTATAAAGGTTTATTTTAAAAAAAACTTGTTATTCATCACATTACTGCCAGTAGTCACAGTCTGCATATTTATAGTGCCCAAGTGCCCAAAACCCAAAGCCCAAAACCCAAAGCCCAAAGCCCAAAGCCCAAAGCCCAAAGCCCAAAGCCCAAAGCCCAAAGCCCAAAGCCCAAAGCCCCAGGCCAAAAGCCCAAACCCCAAACCCCAAACCCCAAACCTCAAACCCCAAACCCCAAACCCCGCACTAACATACATGTACTTACTTGAGTCTTTAATTATTTTCATTAACTATTTACTGTTTGTAATTGATTATTACTAAAATGTAATATAAAACATTGTATTTAGTACCTACATGTTAATCAAAAAACGGATATTTATCTTGAGCTCTAGTTAATTGTAGCAACAAGAATTGTATAAAGGTTTATTTTATAAAAAATTGTTATTCATCACATTACTGCCAGTAGTCACAGTCTGCATATTTAGAGTGCCCGAGTGCCCAAACCCCAAAGCCCAAAGCCCAAAGCCTAAAACCCAAAGCCCAAAGCCCAAAGCCCCAGGCCAAAAGCCCAAACCCCAAACCCCAAACCCCAAACCCCATACTAACATACATGTACTTACTTGAGTCTTTAAATATTTTCATTAACTATTTACTGTTTGTGATTGATTATTACTAAAATGTAATATAAAACATTGTATTTAGTACCTACATGTTAATCAAAAAACGGATATTTATCTTGAGCTCTATTTAATTGTAGCAACAAGAATTGTATAAAGGTTTATTTTATAAAAATTTGTTATTCATCACATTACTGCCAGTAGTCACAGTCTGCATATTTAGAGTGCCCGAGTGCCCAAACCCCAAAGCCCAAAGCCCAAAGCCTAAAACCCAAAGCCCAGAGCCCAAATCCCAAACCCCAAACCCCAAATCCCAAACCCCAAACCCCAAACTAACATACATGTACTTACTTGAGTTTTTAAATATTTTCATTAACTATTTACTGTTTGTGATTGATTATTACTAAAATTTAATATAAAACATTGTATTTAGTACCTACTTGTTAATCAAAAAATGGATATTTATCTTGAGCTCTAGTGAATTGTAGCAACAAGAATTGTATGAAGGTTTATTTTATAAAAAATTGTTATTCATCACATTACTGCCAGTAGTCACAGTCTGCATATTTATAGTGCCCGAGTGCCCGAATGCCCAAAGTCCAAAGCCCAAAGCCCAAAGCCCAAAGCCCAAACCCCAAACCCCAAACTAACACACATGTACTTACTTGAGTCTTTAAATATTTTCATTAACTATTTACTGTTTGTGATTGATTGTTACTAAAATGTAATATAAAACATTGTATTTAGTACCTACATGTTAATCAAAAAATGGATATTTATCTTGAGCTCTATTGAATTGTAGCAATGAGAATTGTATAAAGGTTTATTTTATAAAAAATTGTTATTCATGACATTACTGCCAGTAGTCACAGTCTGCATAATTATAGTGCCCGAGTGCCTAAACCCCAAACCTTAAACCCCAAACCACAAACCACAAACCACAAACCACAAACGCCAAAGCCCAAAGCCCAAAGCCCAAAGCCCAAAGCCCAAAGCCCAAAGCCCAAAGCCCAAACCCCAAAGCCCAAAGCCCAAAGCCCAAACCTCAAACCCCAAACCCCACACCCCAAACTAACATACATGTACTTACTTGAGTCTTTAAATATTTTCATTAACTATTAACTCTTTGTGATTGATTATTACTAAAATGTAATATAAAACATTGTATTTAGTACCTACATGTTAATCAAAAAACGGATATCTATCTTAAGCTCTATTTAATTGTAGCAACAAGAATTGTATAAAGGTTTATTTTATAAAAATTTGTTATTCATCACATTACAGCCAGTAGTCACAGTCTGCATATTTATAGTGACCGAGTGCCCGAACTCCAAACCCTAAACCCCAAACCTTAAATCCCAAACCCCAAACCCCAAACCCCAAAGCCCAAAGCCCAAAGCCCAAAGCCCAAAGCCCAAAGCCCAAACCCCAAACCCCAAACTCCAAACTAACATACATGTACTTACTTGAGTCTTTAACTATTTTCATTAAGTATTTACTGTTTGTGATTGATTATTACTAAAATGTAGCAACAAGAATTTATAAAGGTTTATTTTCTAAAAATTTGTTATTCATCACATTACTGCCAGTAGTCACAGTCTGCATATTTATAGTGCCCGAGTGCCCAAACCCCAAAGCCCAAAGCCCAAAGCCCAAACCACAAACTAACACACATGTACTTACTTGAGTCTTTAAATATTTTCATTAACTATTTACTGTTTGTGATTGATTATTACTAAAATGTAATATAAAACATTGTATTTAGTACCTACTTGTTATTCAAAAAACGGATAATTATCTTGAGCTCTATTTAATTGTAGCAACAAGAATTGTATAAAGGTTTATTTTATAAAAAATTGTTATTCATCACATTACTGCCAGTAGTCACAGTCTGCATATTTATAGTGCCCGAGTGCCCGAATGCCCAAAGTCCAAAGCCCAAAGCCCAAAGCCCAAACCCCGAACCCCAAACCCCAAACTAACACACATGTACTTACTTGAGTCTTTAAATATTTTCATTAACTATTTACTGTTTGTGATTGATTGTTACTAAAATGTAATATAAAACATTGTATTTAGTACCTACATGTTAATCAAAAAACGGATATTTATCTTGAGCTCTATTGAATTGTAGCAACGAGAATTGTATAAAGGTTATTTTAAAAAATTTTGTTATTCGTGACATTACTGCCAGTAGTCACAGTCTGCATATTTATAGTGCCCGAGCTCCTGAAAGCCCAAAGTCCAAAGCCCAAAGCCCAAAGCCCAAAGCCCAAAGTCCAAAGCCCAAAGCCCAAAGCCCAAAGCCTAAAGCCCAAAGCCCAAACCCCAAACCCCAAACCCAAAACTAACATACATGTACTTACTTGAGTCTTTAAATAATTTCATTAACTATTTACTGTTTGTGATTGATTATTACTAAAATGTAATATAAAACATTGTATTTAGTACCTACATGTTAATCAAAAAACGGATATTTATCTTGAGCTCTATTTAATATTAGCAACAAGAATTGTATAAAGGTTTATTATATAAAAATTTGTTATTCATCACATTACAGCCAGTAGTCACAGTCTGCATATTTATAGTGCCCGAGTGCCCGAACCCCAAACCCTAAACTCCAAACCTTAAACCCCAAACCCCAAACCCCAAAGCCCAAAGCCCAAAGCCCAAAACCCAAAGCCCAAACCCCAAACCCCAAACTCCAAACTAACATACATGTACTTACTTGAGTCTTTAACTATTTTCATTAACTATTTACTGTTTGTGATTGATTATTACTAAAATGTAGCAACAAGAATTTATAAAGGTTTATTTTCTAAAAATTTGTTATTCATCACATTACTGCCAGTAGTCACAGTCTGCATATTTATAGTGCCCGAGTGCCCAAACCCCAAAGCCCAAAGCCCAAAGCCCAAACCCCAAACTAACACACATGTACTTACTTGAGTCTTTAAATATTTTCATTAACTATTTACTGTTTGTGATTGATTATTACTAAAATGTAATATAAAACATTGTATTTAGTACCTACTTGTTATTCAAAAAACGGATAATTATCTTGAGCTCTATTTAATTGTAGCAACAAGAATTGTATAAAGGTTTATTTTATAAAAAATTGTTATTCATCACATTACTGCCAGTAGTCACAGTCTGCATATTTATAGTGCCCGAGTGCCTGAAAGCCCAAAGTCCAAAGCCCAAAGCCCAAAGTCCAAAGCCCAAAGCCCAAAGCCCAAAGCCTAAAGCCCAAAGCCCAAACCCCAAACCCCAAACCCAAAACTAACATACATGTACTTACTTGAGTCTTTAAATAATTTCATTAACTATTTACTGTTTGTGATTGATTATTACTAAAATGTAATATAAAACATTGTATTTAGTACCTACATGTTAATCAAAAAACGGATATTTATCTTGAGCTCTATTTAATATTAGCAACAAGAATTGTATAAAGGTTTATTATATAAAAATTTGTTATTCATCACATTACAGCCAGTAGTCACAGTCTGCATATTTATAGTGCCCGAGTGCCCGAGTGCCCGAACCCCAAACCCTAAACTCCAAACCTTAAACCCCAAACCCCAAACCCCAAACCCCAAAGCCCAAAGCCCAAAGCCCAAAGCCCAAAGCCCAAAGCCCAAAGCCCAAACCCCAACCCCAAACTCCAAACTAACATACATGTACTTACTTGAGTCTGCAACTATTTTCATTACCTATTTACTGTTTGTGATTGATTATTACTAAAATGTAATATAAAACATTGTATTTAGTACCTACATGTTAATCAAAAAACGGATATTTATCTTGAGCTCTATTTAATTGTAGCAACAAGAATTGTATAAAGGTTTATTTTAAAAAAAACTTGTTATTCATCACATTACTGCCAGTAGTCACAGTCTGCATATTTATAGTGCCCAAGTGCCCAAAACCCAAAGCCCAAAACCCAAAGCCCAAAGCCCAAAGCCCAAAGCCCAAAGCCCAAAGCCCAAAGCCCAAAGCCCAAAGCCCAAAGCCCCAGGCCAAAAGCCCAAACCCCAAACCCCAAACCTCAAACCCCAAACCCCAAACCCCGCACTAACATACATGTACTTACTTGAGTCTTTAATTATTTTCATTAACTATTTACTGTTTGTAATTGATTATTACTAAAATGTAATATAAAACATTGTATTTAGTACCTACATGTTAATCAAAAAACGGATATTTATCTTGAGCTCTATTTAATTGTAGCAACAAGAATTGTATAAAGGTTTATTTTATAAAAACTTGTTATTCATCACATTACTGCCAGTAGTCACAGTCTGCACATTTAGAGTGCCCGAGTGCCCAAACCCCAAAGCCCAAAGCCCAAAGCCTAAAACCCAAAGCCCAGAGCCCAAATCCCAAACCCCAAACCCCAAATCCCAAACCCCAAACCCCAAACCCCAAACTAACATACATGTACTTACTTGAGTTTTTAAATATTTTCATTAACTATTTACTGTTTGTGATTGATTATTACTAAAATGTAATATAAAACATTGTATTTAGTACCTACTTGTTAATCAAAAAATGGATATTTATCTTGAGCTCTATTTAATTGTAGCAACAAGAATTGTATAAAGGTTTACCTTATAAAAAATTGTTATTCATCACATTACTGCCAGTAGTCACAGTCTGCATATTTATAGTGCCCGAGTGCCCGAATGCCCAAAGTCCAAAGCCTAAAGCCCAAAGCCCAAAGCCCAAAGCCCAAAGCCCAAAGCCCAAAGCCCAAAGCCCAAAGTCCAAAGCCAAAAGCCCAAAGCCCAAAGCCTAAAGCCCAAAGCCCAAACCCCAAACCCCAAACCCAAAACTAACATACATGTACTTACTTGAGTCTTTAAATATTTTCATTAACTATTTACTGTTTGTGATTGATTATTACTAAAATGTAATATAAAACATTGTATTTAGTACCTACATGTTAATCAAAAAACAGATATTTATCTTGAGCTCTATTTAATTGTAGCAACAAGAATTGTATAAAAGTTTATTTTATAAAAATTTGTTATTCATCACATTACTGCCAGTAGACACAGTCTGCATAATTATAGTGCCCGAGTGCCCAAACCCCAAACCCCAAAGCCCAAAGCCCAAAGTGCAAACCCCAAACCCCAAACCCCAAACCCCAAACCCCAAACTAACATACATGCACTTACTTGAGTCTTTAAATATTTTCATTAACTATTTACTGTTTGTGATTGATTATTACTAAAATGTAATATAAAACATTGTATTTAGTACCTACATGTTAATCAAAAAACGGATATTTATCTTGAGCTCTATTGAATTGTAACAACGAGAATTGTATAAAGGTTTAATTTATAAAAAATTGTTATTCATGGCATTACTGCCAGTAGTCACAGTCTGCATAATTATAGTGCCCGAGTGCCCAAACCCCAAAGCCCAAAGCCCAAAGCCCAAAGCCCAAAGCCCAAAGCCCAAAGCCCAATCCAAAAACCTCAAACCCCAAACTAACATACATGTACTTACTTGAGTCTTTAAATATTTTCATTAACTATTTACTGTTTGTGATTGATTTTTACTAAAATGTAATATAAAACATTATATTTAGTACCTACATGTTAATCAAAAAAGGGATATTTATCTTGAGCTCTATTGAATTGTAACAACGAGAATTGTATAAAGGTTTATTTTATAAAAATTTGTTATTCATGACATTACTGCCAGTAGTCACAGTCTGCATAATTATAGTGCCCGAGTGCCCAAACCCCAAACCTTAAACCCCAAACCACAAACCCCAAAGCCCAAAGTGCAAACCCCAAACAACCCCAAACCCCAAACCCCAAACCCCAAACCCCAAACCCCAAAACCCAAAGTAACAGACATGCAATTACTTGAGTCTTTAAATATTTTCATTAACTATTTACTGTTTGTGATATATTATTACTAAAATGTAATATAAAACATTGTATTTAGTACCTACATGTTAATCAAAAAACGGATATTTATATTGAGCTCTACTTAATTGTAGCAACAAGAATTGTATAAAGGTTTATTTTATAAAAAATTGTTATTCATCACATTACTGCCAGTAAGCACAGTCTGCATAATTGTAGCGCCCAAGTGCCCAAAGCCCAAAGCCCAAAGCCCAAAGCACAAAGCCCAAAGCCCAAACCCCAAACCCCAAACCCCCAACCCCAACCCCCCAAACCCCAAGCCCCAAACCCCTAATAACATACATGTACTTACTTGAGTCTTTAAATACTTTCATTAACTATTTACTGTTTGTGATTGATTATTACTAAAATGTAATATAAAACATTGTATTTAGTACCTACATGTTAATCAAAAACCGGATATTTATATTGAGCTCTATTTAATTGTAGCAACAAGAATTGTATGAAGGTTTATTTTTACAAAAACTTGTTATTCATCACATTACTGCCAGTAGTCACAGTCTGCATATTTATAGTGCCCAAGTGCCCAAAACCCAAAGCCCAAAACCCAAAGCCCAAAGCCCAAAGCCCAAAGCCCAAAGCCAAAAGCCCAAAGCCCAAAGCCCAAACCCCAAACCCCAAACCCCAAACCCCAAACCTCAAACCCCAAACCCCAAACCCCGCACTAACATACATGTACTTACTTGAGTCTTTAATTATTTTCATTAACTATTTACTGTTTGTAATTGATTATTACTAAAATGTAATATAAAACATTGTATTTAGTACCTACATGTTAATCAAAAAACGGATATTTATCTTGAGCTCTATTTAATTGTAGCAACAAGAATTGTATAAAGGTTTATTTTATAAAAACTTGTTATTCATCACATTACTGCCAGTAGTCACAGTCTGCACATTTAGAGTGCCCGAGTGCCCAAACCCCAAAGCCCAAAGCCCAAAGCCTAAAACCCAAAGCCCAGAGCCCAAATCCCAAACCCCAAACCCCAAATCCCAAACCCCAAACCCCAAACCCCAAACTAACATACATGTACTTACTTGAGTTTTTAAATATTTTCATTAACTATTTACTGTTTGTGATTGATTATTACTAAAATGTAATATAAAACATTGTATTTAGTACCAACTTGTTAATCAAAAAATGGATATTTATCTTGAGCTCTATTTAATTGTAGCAACAAGAATTGTATAAAGGTTTAATTTATAAAAAATTGTTATTCATGACATTACTGCCAGTAGTCACAGTCTGCATAATTATAGTGCCCGAGTGCCCAAACCCCAAACCTTAAACCCCAAACCACAAACGCCAAAGCCCAAAGCCCAAAGCCCAAAGCCCAAAGCCCAAAGTCCAAAGCCAAAAGCCCAAAGCCCAAAGCCTAAAGCCCAAAGCCCAAACCCCAAACCCCAAACCCAAAACTAACATACATGTACTTACTTGAGTCTTTAAATATTTTCATTAACTATTTACTGTTTGTGATTGATTATTACTAAAATGTAATATAAAACATTGTATTTAGTACCTACATGTTAATCAAAAAACAGATATTTATCTTGAGCTCTATTTAATTGTAGCAACAAGAATTGTATAAAAGTTTATTTTATAAAAATTTGTTATTCATCACATTACTGCCAGTAGACACAGTCTGCATAATTATAGTGCCCGAGTGCCCAAACCCCAAACCCCAAAGCCCAAAGCCCAAAGTGCAAACCCCAAACCCCAAACCCCAAACCCCAAACCCCAAACTAACATACATGCACTTACTTGAGTCTTTAAATATTTTCATTAACTATTTACTGTTTGTGATTGATTATTACTAAAATGTAATATAAAACATTGTATTTAGTACCTACATGTTAATCAAAAAACGGATATTTATCTTGAGCTCTATTGAATTGTAACAACGTGAATTGTATAAAGGTTTAATTTATAAAAAATTGTTATTCATGACATTACTGCCAGTAGTCACAGTCTGCATAATTATAGTGCCCGAGTGCCCAAACCCCAAAGCCCAAAGCCCAAAGCCCAAAGCCCAAAGCCCAAAGCCCAAAGCCCAATCCAAAAACCTCAAACCCCAAACTAACATACATGTACTTACTTGAGTCTTTAAATATTTTCATTAACTATTTACTGTTTGTGATTGATTTTTACTAAAATGTAATATAAAACATTATATTTAGTACCTACATGTTAATCAAAAAAGGGATATTTATCTTGAGCTCTATTGAATTGTAACAACGAGAATTGTATAAAGGTTTATTTTATAAAAATTTGTTATTCATGACATTACTGCCAGTAGTCACAGTCTGCATAATTATAGTGCCCGAGTGCCCAAACCCCAAACCTTAAACCCCAAACCACAAACCCCAAAGCCCAAAGTGCAAACCCCAAACAACCCCAAACCCCAAACCCCAAACCCCAAACCCCAAACCCCAAAACCCAAAGTAACAGACATGCAATTACTTGAGTCTTTAAATATTTTCATTAACTATTTACTGTTTGTGATATTTTATTACTAAAATGTAATATAAAACATTGTATTTAGTACCTACATGTTAATCAAAAAACGGATATTTATATTGAGCTCTACTTAATTGTAGCAACAAGAATTGTATAAAGGTTTATTTTATAAAAAATTGTTATTCATCACATTACTGCCAGTAAGCACAGTCTGCATAATTGTAGCGCCCAAGTGCCCAAAGCCCAAAGCCCAAAGCCCAAAGCACAAAGCCCAAAGCCCAAACCCCAAACCCCAAACCCCCAACCCCAACCCCCCAAACCCCAAGCCCCAAACCCCTAATAACATACATGTACTTACTTGAGTCTTTAAATACTTTCATTAACTATTTACTGTTTGTGATTGATTATTACTAAAATGTAATATAAAACATTGTATTTAGTACCTACATGTTAATCAAAAACCGGATATTTATATTGAGCTCTATTTAATTGTAGCAACAAGAATTGTATGAAGGTTTATTTTTACAAAAACTTGTTATTCATCACATTACTGCCAGTAGTCACAGTCTGCATATTTATAGTGCCCAAGTGCCCAAAACCCAAAGCCCAAAACCCAAAGCCCAAAGCCCAAAGCCCAAAGCCCAAAGCCAAAAGCCCAAAGCCCAAAGCCCAAACCCCAAACCCCAAACCCCAAACCCCAAACCCAAAACCCCAAACCCCAAACCCCAAACTAACATACATGTACTTACTTGAGTCTTTAAATATTTTCATTAACTATTTACTGTTTGTGATTGATTATTACTAAAATGTAATATAAAACATTGTATTTACTACCTACATGTTAATCAAAAAACGGATATTTATCTTGAGCTCTATTTAATTGTAGCAACAAGAATTGTATAAAGGTTTATTTTCTAAAAATTTGTTATTCATCACATTACTGCCAGTAGTCACAGTCTGCATATTTATAGTGCCCGAGTGCCCGAACCCCAAACCCTAAACTCCAAACCTTAAACCCCAAACCCCAAAGCCCAAAGCCCAAAGCCCAAAGCCCAAACCCCAAACCCCAAACTCCAAACTAACATACATGTACTTACTTGAGTCTTTAAATATTTTCATTAACTATTTACTGTTTGTGATTGATTATTACTAAAATGTAATATAAAACATTGTATTTACTACCTACATGTTAATCAAAAAACGGATATTTATCTTGAGCTCTATTTAATTGTAGCAACAAGAATTGTATGAAGGTTTATTTTACAAAAACTTGTTATTCATCACATTACTGCCAGTAGTCACAGTCTGCATACTTATAGTGCCCAAGTGCCCAAAACCCAAAGCCCAAACCCCAAAGCCCAAAGCCCAAAGCCCAAAGCCCAAAGCCCAAAGCCCAAAGCCCAAAGCCTAAAACCCAAAGCCCAGAGCCCAAATCCCAAACCCCGAATCCCAAACCCCAAACCCCAAACTAACATACATGTACTTACTTGAGTTTTTAAATATTTTCATTAACTATTTACTGTTTGTGATTGATTATTACTAAAATGTAATATAAAACATTGTATTTAGTACCTACTTGTTAATCAAAAAAGGGATATTTATCTTGAGCTCTAGTTAATTGTAGCAACAAGAATTGTATAAAGGTTTATTTTATTAAAAATTGTTATTCATCACATTACTGCCAGTAGTCACAGTCTGCATATTTAGAGTGCCCGAGTGCCCAAACCCCAAAGCCCAAAGCCCAAAGCCTAAAACCCAAAGCCCAAAGCCCAAAGCCCCAGGCCAAAAGCCCAAACCCCAAACCTCAAACCCCAAACCCCAAACCCCATACTAACATAAATGTACTTACTTGAGTCTTTAAATATTTTCATTAACTATTTACTGTTTGTGATTGATTATTACTAAAATGTAATATAAAACATTGTATTTAGTACCTACATGTTAATCAAAAAACGGATATTTATCTTGAGCTCTATTTAATTGTAGCAACAAGAATTGTATAAAGGTTTATTTTATAAAAATTTGTTATTCATCACATTACTGCCAGTAGTCACAGTCTGCATATTTAGAGTGCCCGAGTGCCCAAACCCCAAAGCCCAAAGCCCAAAGCCTAAAACCCAAAGCCCAGAGCCCAAATCCCAAACCCAAAACCCCAAATCCCAAACCCCAAACCCCAAACTAACATACATGTACTTACTTGAGTTTTTAATTATTTTCACTAACTATTTACTGTTTGTGATTGATTATTACTAAAATTTAATATAAAACATTGTATTTAGTACCTACTTGTTAATCAAAAAATGGATATTTATCTTGAGCTCTAGTGAATTGTAGCAACAAGAATTGTATGAAGGTTTATTTTATAAAAAATTGTTATTCATCACATTACTGCCAGTAGTCACAGTCTGCATATTTATAGTGCCCGAGTGCCCGAATGCCCAAAGTCCAAAGCCCAAAGCCCAAAGCCCAAAGCCCAAAGCCCAAACCCCAAACCCCAAACTAACACACATGTACTTACTTGAGTCTTTAAATATTTTCATTAACTATTTACTGTTTGTGATTGATTGTTACTAAAATGTAATATAAAACATTGTATTTAGTACCTACATGTTAATCAAAAAACGGATATTTATCTTGAGCTCTATTGAATTGTAGCAATGAGAATTGTATAAAGGTTTATTTTATAAAAAATTGTTATTCATGACATTACTGCCAGTAGTCACAGTCTGCATAATTATAGTGCCCGAGTGCCTAAACCCCAAACCTTAAACCCCAAACCACAAACCACAAACGCCAAAGCCCAAAGCCCAAAGCCCAAAGCCCAAAGCCCAAAGCCCAAAGCCCAAAGCCCAAAGCCCAAAGCCCAAAGCCCAAACCCCAAAGCCCAAAGCCCAAAGCCCAAACCTCAAATCCCAAACCCCACACCCCAAACTAACATACATGTACTTACTTGAGTCTTTAAATATTTTCATTAACTATTAACTCTTTGTGATTGATTATTACTAAAATGTAATATAAAACATTGTATTTAGTACCTACATGTTAATCAAAAAACGGATATCTATCTTAAGCTCTATTTAATTGTAGCTACAAGAATTGTATAAAGGTTTATTTTATAAAAATTTGTTATTCATCACATTACAGCCAGTAGTCACAGTCTGCATATTTATAGTGACCGAGTGCCCGAACTCCAAACCCTAAACCCCAAACTTTAAATCCCAAACCCCAAACCCCAAACCCCAAAGCCCAAAGCCCAAAGCCCAAAGCCCAAAGCCCAAAGCCCAAAGCCCAAACCCCAAACCCCAAACTCCAAACTAACATACATGTACTTACTTGAGTCTTTAACTATTTTCATTAACTATTTACTGTTTGTGATTGATTATTACTAAAATGTAGCAACAAGAATTTATAAAGGTTTATTTTCTAAAAATTTGTTATTCATCACATTACTGCCAGTAGTCACAGTCTGCATATTTATAGTGCCCGAGTGCCCAAACCCCAAAGCCCAAAGCCCAAAGCCCAAACCACAAACTAACACACATGTACTTACTTGAGTCTTTAAATATTTTCATTAACTATTTACTGTTTGTGATTGATTATTTCTAAAATGTAATATAAAACATTGTATTTAGTACCTACTTGTTATTCAAAAAACGGATAATTATCTTGAGCTCTATTTAATTGTAGCAACAAGAATTGTATAAAGGTTTATTTTATAAAAAATTGTTATTCATCACATTACTGCCAGTAGTCACAGTCTGCATATTTATAGTGCCCGAGTGCCCGAATGCCCAAAGTCCAAAGCCCAAAGCCCAAAGCCCAAACCCCGAACCCCAAACCCCAAACTAACACACATGTACTTACTTGAGTCTTTAAATATTTTCATTAACTATTTACTGTTTGTGATTGATTGTTACTAAAATGTAATATGAAACATTGTATTTAGTACCTACATGTTAATCAAAAAACGGATATTTATCTTGAGCTCTATTGAATTGTAGCAACGAGAATTGTATAAAGGTTATTTTAAAAAATTTTGTTATTCGTGACATTACTGCCAGTAGTCACAGTCTGCATATTTATAGTGCCCGAGTGCCTGAAAGCCCAAAGTCCAAAGCCCAAAGCCCAAAGCCCAAAGCCCAAAGTCCAAAGCCCAAAGCCCAAAGCCCAAAGCCTAAAGCCCAAAGCCCAAAGCCCAAACCCCAAACCCCAAACTAACACACATGTACTTACTTGAGTCTTTAAATATTTTCATTAACTATTTACTGTTTGTGATTGATTGTTACTAAAATGTAATATAAAACATTGTATTTAGTACCTACATGTTAATCAAAAAACGGATATTTATCTTGAGCTCTATTTAATTGTAGCAATGAGAATTGTATAAAGGTTTATTTTATAAAAAATTGTTATTCATGACATTACTGCCAGTAGTCACAGTCTGCATAATTATAGTGCCCGAGTGCCCAAACCCCAAACCTTAAACCCCAAACCACAAACGCCAAAGCCCAAAGCCCAAAGCCCAAAGCCCAAAGCCCAAAGTCCAAAGCCAAAAGCCCAAAGCCCAAAGCCTAAAGCCCAAAGCCCAAACCCCAAACCCCAAACCCAAAACTAACATACATGTACTTACTTGAGTCTTTAAATATTTTCATTAACTATTTACTGTTTGTGATTGATTATTACTAAAATGTAATATAAAACATTGTATTTAGTACCTACATGTTAATCAAAAAACAGATATTTATCTTGAGCTCTATTTAATTGTAGCAACAAGAATTGTATAAAAGTTTATTTTATAAAAATTTGTTATTCATCACATTACTGCCAGTAGACACAGTCTGCATAATTATAGTGCCCGAGTGCCCAAACCCCAAACCCCAAAGCCCAAAGCCCAAAGTGCAAACCCCAAACCCCAAACCCCAAACCCCAAACCCCAAACTAACATACATGCACTTACTTGAGTCTTTAAATATTTTCATTAACTATTTACTGTTTGTGATTGATTATTACTAAAATGTAATATAAAACATTGTATTTAGTACCTACATGTTAATCAAAAAACGGATATTTATCTTGAGCTCTATTGAATTGTAACAACGTGAATTGTATAAAGGTTTAATTTATAAAAAATTGTTATTCATGACATTACTGCCAGTAGTCACAGTCTGCATAATTATAGTGCCCGAGTGCCCAAACCCCAAAGCCCAAAGCCCAAAGCCCAAAGCCCAAAGCCCAAAGCCCAAAGCCCAATCCAAAAACCTCAAACCCCAAACTAACATACATGTACTTACTTGAGTCTTTAAATATTTTCATTAACTATTTACTGTTTGTGATTGATTTTTACTAAAATGTAATATAAAACATTATATTTAGTACCTACATGTTAATCAAAAAAGGGATATTTATCTTGAGCTCTATTGAATTGTAACAACGAGAATTGTATAAAGGTTTATTTTATAAAAATTTGTTATTCATGACATTACTGCCAGTAGTCACAGTCTGCATAATTATAGTGCCCGAGTGCCCAAACCCCAAACCTTAAACCCCAAACCACAAACCCCAAAGCCCAAAGTGCAAACCCCAAACAACCCCAAACCCCAAACCCCAAACCCCAAACCCCAAACCCCAAAACCCAAAGTAACAGACATGCAATTACTTGAGTCTTTAAATATTTTCATTAACTATTTACTGTTTGTGATATATTATTACTAAAATGTAATATAAAACATTGTATTTAGTACCTACATGTTAATCAAAAAACGGATATTTATATTGAGCTCTACTTAATTGTAGCAACAAGAATTGTATAAAGGTTTATTTTATAAAAAATTGTTATTCATCACATTACTGCCAGTAAGCACAGTCTGCATAATTGTAGCGCCCAAGTGCCCAAAGCCCAAAGCCCAAAGCCCAAAGCACAAAGCCCAAAGCCCAAACCCCAAACCCCAAACCCCCAACCCCCCAAACCCCAAGCCCCAAACCCCTAATAACATACATGTACTTACTTGAGTCTTTAAATACTTTCATTAACTATTTACTGTTTGTGATTGATTATTACTAAAATGTAATATAAAACATTGTATTTAGTACCTACATGTTAATCAAAAACCGGATATTTATATTGAGCTCTATTTAATTGTAGCAACAAGAATTGTATGAAGGTTTATTTTTACAAAAACTTGTTATTCATCACATTACTGCCAGTAGTCACAGTCTGCATATTTATAGTGCCCAAGTGCCCAAAACCCAAAGCCCAAAACCCAAAGCCCAAAGCCCAAAGCCCAAAGCCCAAAGCCAAAAGCCCAAAGCCCAAAGCCCAAACCCCAAACCCCAAACCCCAAACCCCAAACCCAAAACCCCAAACCCCAAACCCCAAACTAACATACATGTACTTACTTGAGTCTTTAAATATTTTCATTAACTATTTACTGTTTGTGATTGATTATTACTAAAATGTAATATAAAACATTGTATTTACTACCTACATGTTAATCAAAAAACGGATATTTATCTTGAGCTCTATTTAATTGTAGCAACAAGAATTGTATAAAGGTTTATTTTCTAAAAATTTGTTATTCATCACATTACTGCCAGTAGTCACAGTCTGCATATTTATAGTGCCCGAGTGCCCGAACCCCAAACCCTAAACTCCAAACCTTAAACCCCAAACCCCAAAGCCCAAAGCCCAAAGCCCAAAGCCCAAACCCCAAACCCCAAACTCCAAACTAACATACATGTACTTACTTGAGTCTTTAAATATTTTCATTAACTATTTACTGTTTGTGATTGATTATTACTAAAATGTAATATAAAACATTGTATTTACTACCTACATGTTAATCAAAAAACGGATATTTATCTTGAGCTCTATTTAATTGTAGCAACAAGAATTGTATGAAGGTTTATTTTACAAAAACTTGTTATTCATCACATTACTGCCAGTAGTCACAGTCTGCATACTTATAGTGCCCAAGTGCCCAAAACCCAAAGCCCAAACCCCAAAGCCCAAAGCCCAAAGCCCAAAGCCCAAAGCCCAAAGCCCAAAGCCCAAAGCCTAAAACCCAAAGCCCAGAGCCCAAATCCCAAACCCCGAATCCCAAACGCCAAACCCCAAACTAACATACATGTACTTACTTGAGTTTTTAAATATTTTCATTAACTATTTACTGTTTGTGATTGATTATTACTAAAATGTAATAAAAAACATTGTATTTAGTACCTACTTGTTAATCAAAAAAGGGATATTTATCTTGAGCTCTAGTTAATTGTAGCAACAAGAATTGTATAAAGGTTTATTTTATTAAAAATTGTTATTCATCACATTACTGCCAGTAGTCACAGTCTGCATATTTAGAGTGCCCGAGTGCCCAAACCCCAAAGCCCAAAGCCCAAAGCCTAAAACCCAAAGCCCAAAGCCCAAAGCCCCAGGCCAAAAGCCCAAACCCCAAACCTCAAACCCCAAACCCCAAACCCCATACTAACATAAATGTACTTACTTGAGTCTTTAAATATTTTCATTAACTATTTACTGTTTGTGATTGATTATTACTAAAATGTAATATAAAACATTGTATTTAGTACCTACATGTTAATCAAAAAACGGATATTTATCTTGAGCTCTATTTAATTGTAGCAACAAGAATTGTATAAAGGTTTATTTTATAAAAATTTGTTATTCATCACATTACTGCCAGTAGTCACAGTCTGCATATTTAGAGTGCCCGAGTGCCCAAACCCCAAAGCCCAAAGCCCAAAGCCTAAAACCCAAAGCCCAGAGCCCAAATCCCAAACCCAAAACCCCAAATCCCAAACCCCAAACCCCAAACTAACATACATGTACTTACTTGAGTTTTTAATTATTTTCATTAACTATTTACTGTTTGTGATTGATTATTACTAAAATTTAATATAAAACATTGTATTTAGTACCTACTTGTTAATCAAAAAATGGATATTTATCTTGAGCTCTAGTGAATTGTAGCAACAAGAATTGTATGAAGGTTTATTTTATAAAAAATTGTTATTCATCACATTACTGCCAGTAGTCACAGTCTGCATATTTATAGTGCCCGAGTGCCCGAATGCCCAAAGTCCAAAGCCCAAAGCCCAAAGCCCAAAGCCCAAAGCCCAAACCCCAAACCCCAAACTAACACACATGTACTTACTTGAGTCTTTAAATATTTTCATTAACTATTTACTGTTTGTGATTGATTGTTACTAAAATGTAATATAAAACATTGTATTTAGTACCTACATGTTAATCAAAAAACGGATATTTATCTTGAGCTCTATTGAATTGTAGCAATGAGAATTGTATAAAGGTTTATTTTATAAAAAATTGTTATTCATGACATTACTGCCAGTAGTCACAGTCTGCATAATTATAGTGCCCGAGTGCCTAAACCCCAAACCTTAAACCCCAAACCACAAACCACAAACGCCAAAGCCCAAAGCCCAAAGCCCAAAGCCCAAAGCCCAAAGCCCAAAGCCCAAAGCCCAAAGCCCAAACCCCAAAGCCCAAAGCCCAAAGCCCAAACCTCAAATCCCAAACCCCACACCCCAAACTAACATACATGTACTTACTTGAGTCTTTAAATATTTTCATTAACTATTAACTCTTTGTGATTGATTATTACTAAAATGTAATATAAAACATTGTATTTAGTACCTACATGTTAATCAAAAAACGGATATCTATCTTAAGCTCTATTTAATTGTAGCTACAAGAATTGTATAAAGGTTTATTTTATAAAAATTTGTTATTCATCACATTACAGCCAGTAGTCACAGTCTGCATATTTATAGTGACCGAGTGCCCGAACTCCAAACCCTAAACCCCAAACTTTAAATCCCAAACCCCAAACCCCAAACCCCAAAGCCCAAAGCCCAAAGCCCAAAGCCCAAAGCCCAAAGCCCAAAGCCCAAACCCCAAACCCCAAACTCCAAACTAACATACATGTACTTACTTGAGTCTTTAACTATTTTCATTAACTATTTACTGTTTGTGATTGATTATTACTAAAATGTAGCAACAAGAATTTATAAAGGTTTATTTTCTAAAAATTTGTTATTCATCACATTACTGCCAGTAGTCACAGTCTGCATATTTATAGTGCCCGAGTGCCCAAACCCCAAAGCCCAAAGCCCAAAGCCCAAACCACAAACTAACACACATGTACTTACTTGAGTCTTTAAATATTTTCATTAACTATTTACTGTTTGTGATTGATTATTTCTAAAATGTAATATAAAACATTGTATTTAGTACCTACTTGTTATTCAAAAAACGGATAATTATCTTGAGCTCTATTTAATTGTAGCAACAAGAATTGTATAAAGGTTTGTTTTATAAAAAATTGTTATTCATCACATTACTGCCAGTAGTCACAGTCTGCATATTTATAGTGCCCGAGTGCCCGAATGCCCAAAGTCCAAAGCCCAAAGCCCAAAGCCCAAACCCCGAACCCCAAACCCCAAACTAACACACATGTACTTACTTGAGTCTTTAAATATTTTCATTAACTATTTACTGTTTGTGATTGATTGTTACTAAAATGTAATATAAAACATTGTATTTAGTACCTACATGTTAATCAAAAAACGGATATTTATCTTGAGCTCTATTGAATTGTAGCAACGAGAATTGTATAAAGGTTATTTTAAAAAATTTTGTTATTCGTGACATTACTGCCAGTAGTCACAGTCTGCATATTTATAGTGCCCGAGTGCCTGAAAGCCCAAAGTCCAAAGCCCAAAGCCCAAAGCCCAAAGCCCAAAGTCCAAAGCCCAAAGCCCAAAGCCCAAAGCCTAAAGCCCAAAGCCCAAACCCCAAACCCCAAACCCAAAACTAACATACATGTACGTACTTGAGTCTTTAAATAATTTCATTAACTATTTACTGTTTGTGATTGATTATTACTAAAATGTAATATAAAACATTGTATTTAGTACCTACATGTTAATCAAAAAACGGATATTTATCTTGAGCTCTATTTAATATTAGCAACAAGAATTGTATAAAGGTTTATTATATAAAAATTTGTTATTCATCACATTACAGCCAGTAGTCACAGTCTGCATATTTATAGTGCCCGAGTGCCCGAACCCCAAACCCTAAACTCCAAACCTTAAACCCCAAACCCCAAACCCCAAAGCCCAAAGCCCAAAGCCCAAAGCCCAAAACCCAAAGCCCAAACCCCAAACCCCAAACTCCAAACTAACATACATGTACTTACTTGAGTCTTTAACTATTTTCATTACCTATTTACTGTTTGTGATTGATTATTACTAAAATGTAATATAAAACATTGTATTTAGTACCTACATGTTAATCAAAAAACAGATATTTATCTTGAGCTCTATTTAATTGTAGCAACAAGAATTGTATAAAGGTTTATTTAAAAAAAAACTTGTTATTCATCACATTACTGCCAGTAGTCACAGTCTGCATATTTATAGTGCCCAAGTGCCCAAAACCCAAAGCCCAAAACCCAAAGCCCAAAGCCCAAAGCCCAAAGCCCAAAGCCCAAAGCCCAAAGCCCAAAGCCCAAAGCCCCAGGCCAAAAGCCCAAACCCCAAACCTCAAACCCCAAACCCCAAACCCCGCACTAACATACATGTACTTACTTGAGTCTTTAATTATTTTCATTAACTATTTACTGTTTGTGATTGATTATTACTAAAATGTAATATAAAACATTGTATTTAGTACCTACATGTTAATCAAAAAACGGATATTTATCTTGAGCTCTATTTAATTGTAGCAACAAGAATTGTAAAAAGGTTTATTTTATGAAAGCTGGTTATTCATCACATTACTGCCAGTAGTCACAGTCTGCATATTTAGAGTGCCCGAGTGCCCAAACCCCAAAGCCCAAAGCCCAAAGCCTAAAACCCAAAGCCCAGAGCCCAAATCCCAAACCCCAAACCCCAAACCCCAAATCCCAAACCCCAAACCCCAAACCCCAAACTAACATACATGTACTTACTTGAGTTTTTAAATATTTTCATTAACTATTTACTGTTTGTGATTGATTATTACTAAAATGTAATATAAAACATTGTATTTAGTACCTACTTGTTAATCAAAAAATGGATATTTATCTTGAGCTCTATTTAATTGTAGCAACAAGAATTGTATAAAGGTTTACTTTATAAAAAATTGTTATTCATCACATTACTGCCAGTAGTCACAGTCTGCATATTTATAGTGCCCGAGTGCCCGAATGCCCAAAGTCCAAAGCCTAAAGCCCAAAGCCCAAAGCCCAAAGCCCAAAGCCCAAACCCCAAACCCCAAACCCCAAACTAACACACATGTACTTACTTGAGTCTTTAAATATTTTCATTAACTATTTACTGTTTGTGATTGATTGTTACTAAAATGTAATATAAAACATTGTATTTAGTACCTACATGTTAATCAAAAAACGGATATTTATCTTGAGCTCTATTGAATTGTAGCAATGAGAATTGTATAAAGGTTTATTTTATAAAAAATTGTTATTCATGACATTACTGCCAGTAGTCACTGTCTGCATAATTATAGTGCCCGAGTGCCCAAACCCCAAACCTTAAACCCCAAACCACAAACGCCAAAGCCCAAAGCCCAAAGCCCAAAGTCCAAAGCCAAAAGCCCAAAGCCCAAAGCCTAAAGCCCAAAGCCCAAACCCCAAACCCCAAACGCAAAACTAACATACATTAACTTACTTGAGTCTTTAAATATTTTCATTAACTATTTACTGTTTGTGATTGATTATTACTAAAATGTAATATAAAACATTGTATTTAGTACCTACATGTTAATCAAAAAACAGATATTTATCTTGAGCTCTTTTTAATTGTAGCAACAAGAATTGTATAAAAGTTTATTTTATAAAAATTTGTTATTCATCACATTACTGCCAGTAGACACAGTCTGCATAATTATAGTGCCCGAGTGCCCAAACCCCAAACCCCAAAGCCCAAAGCCCAAAGTGCAAACCCCAAACCCCAAACCCCAAACCCCAAACCCCAAACTAACATACATGCACTTACTTGAGTCTTTAAATATTTTCATTAACTATTTACTGTTTGTGATTGATTATTACTAAAATGTAATATAAAACATTGTATTTAGTACCTACATGTTAATCAAAAAACGGATATTTATCTTGAGCTCTATTGAATTGTAACAACGAGAATTGTATAAAGGTTTAATTTATAAAAAATTGTTATTCATGACATTACTGCCAGTAGTCACAGTCTGCATAATTATAGTGCCCGAGTGCCCAAACCCCAAAGCCCAAAGCCCAAAGCCCATAGCCCAAAGCCCAAAGCCCAATCCAAAAACCTCGAACCCCAAACTAACATACATGTACTTACTTGAGTCTTTAAATATTTTCATTAACTATTTACTGTTTGTGATTGATTTTTACTAAAATGTAATATAAAACATTATATTTAGTACCTACATGTTAATCAAAAAAAGGATATTTATCTTGAGCTCTATTGAATTGTAACAACGAGAATTGTATAAAGGTTTATTTTATAAAAATTTGTTATTCATGACATTACTGCCAGTAGTCACAGTCTGCATAATTATAGTGCCCGAGTGCCCAAACCCCAAACCTTAAACCCCAAACCACAAACCCCAAAGCCCAAAGTGCAAACCCCAAACAACCCCAAACCCCAAACCCCAAACCCCAAACCCCAAACCCCATAACCCAAAGTAACAGACATGCAGTTACTTGAGTCTTTAAATATTTTCATTAACTATTTACTGTTTGTGATATATTATTACTAAAATGTAATATAAAACATTGTATTTAGTACCTACATGTTAATCAAAAAACGGATATTTATATTGAGCTCTACTTAATTGTAGCAACAAGAATTGTATAAAGGTTTATTTTATAAAAAATTGTTATTCATCACATTACTGCCAGTAAGCACAGTCTGCATAATTGTAGCGCCCAAGTGCCCAAAGCCCAAAGCCCAAAGCCCAAAGCCCAAAGCACAAAGCCCAAAGCCCAAACCCCAAACCCCAAACCCCAAACCCCCAACCCCAACCCCCCAAACCCCAAGCCCCAAACCCCTAATAACATACATGTACTTACTTGAGTCTTTAAATACTTTCATTAACTATTTACTGTTTGTGATTGATTATTACTAAAATGTAATATAAAACATTGTATTTAGTACCTACATGTTAATCAAAAACCGGATATTTATATTGAGCTCTATTTAATTGTAGCAACAAGAATTGTATGAAGGTTTATTTTTACAAAAACTTGTTATTCATCACATTACTGCCAGTAGTCACAGTCTGCATATTTATAGTGCCCAAGTGCCCAAAACCCAAAGCCCAAAACCCAAAGCCCAAAGCCCAAAGCCCAAAGCCCAAAGCCAAAAGCCCAAAGCCCAAAGCCCAAACCCCAAACCCCAAACCCAAAACCCCAAACCCCAAACCCCAAACTAACATACATGTACTTACTTGAGTCTTTAAATATTTTCATTAACTATTTACTGTTTGTGATTGATTATTACTAAAATGTAATATAAAACATTGTAATTACTACCTACATGTTAATCAAAAAACGGATATTTATCTTGAGCTCTATTTAATTGTAGCAACAAGAATTGTATAAAGGTTTATTTTCTAAAAATTTGTTTTTCATCACATTACTGCCAGTAGTGACAGTCTGCATATTTATAGTGCCCGAGTGCCCGAACCCCAAACCCTAAACTCCAAACCTTAAACCCCAAACCCCAAAGCCCAAAGCCCAAAGCCCAAACCCCAAACCCCAAACTCCAAACTAACATACATGTACTTACTTGAGTCTTTAACTATTTTCATTAACTATTTACTGTTTGTGATTGATTATTACTAAAATGTAATATAAAACATTGTATTTACTACCTACATGTTAATCAAAAAACGGATATTTATCTTGAGCTCTATTTAATTGTAGCAACAAGAATTGTATGAAGGTTTATTTTACAAAAACTTGTTATTCATCACATTACTGCCAGTAGTCACAGTCTGCATATTTATAGTGCCCAAGTGCCCAAAACCCAAAGCCCAAAGCCCAAACCCCAAAGCCCAAAGCCCAAAGCCCAAAGCCCAAAGCCTAAAACCCAAAGCCCAGAGCCCAAATCCCAAACCCCAAATCCCAAACCCCAAACCCCAAACCCCAAACTAACATACATGTACTTACTTGAGTTTTTAAATATTTTCATTAACTATTTACTGTTTGTGATTGATTATTACTAAAATGTAATATAAAACATTGTATTTAGTACCTACTTGTTAATCAAAAAAGGGATATTTATCTTGAGCTCTAGTTAATTGTAGCAACAAGAATTGTATAAAGGTTTATTTTATAAAAAATTGTTATTCATCACATTACTGCCAGTAGTCACAGTCTGCATATTTAGAGTGCCCGAGTGCCCAAACCCCAAAGCCCAAAGCCCAAAGCCTAAAACCCAAAGCCGAAAGCCCAAAGCCCCAGGCCAAAAGCCCAAACCCCAAACCTCAAACCCCAAACCCCAAACCCCATACTAACATACATGTACTTACTTGAGTCTTTAAATATTTTCATTAACTATTTACTGTTTGTGATTGATTATTACTAAAATGTAATATAAAACATTGTATTTAGTACCTACATGTTAATCAAAAAACGGATATTTATCTTGAGCTCTATTTAATTGTAGCAACAAGAATTGTATAAAGGTTTATTTTATAAAAATTTGTTATTCATCACATTACTGCCAGTAGCCACAGTCTGCATATTTAGAGTGCCCGAGTGCCCAAACCCCAAAGCCCAAAGCCCAAAGCCTAAAACCCAAAGCCCAGAGCCCAAATCCCAAACCCCAAACCCCAAATCCCAAACCCCAAACTAACATACATGTACTTACTTGAGTTTTTAAATATTTTCATTAACTATTTACTGTTTGTGATTGATTATTACTAAAATTTAATATAAAACATTGTATTTAGTACCTACTTGTTAATCAAAAAATGGATATTTATCTTGAGCTCTAGTGAATTGTAGCAACAAGAATTGTATGAAGGTTTATTTTATAAAAAATTGTTATTCATCACATTACTGCCAGTAGTCACAGTCTGCATATTTATAGTGCCCGAGTGCCCGAATGCCCAAAGTCCAAAGCCCAAAGCCCAAAGCCCAAAGCCCAAAGCCCAAAGCCCAAAGCCCAAACCCCAAACCCCAAACTAACACACATGTACTTACTTGAGTCTTTAAATATTTTCATTAACTATTTACTGTTTGTGATTGATTGTTACTAAAATGTAATATAAAACATTGTATTTAGTACCTACATGTTAATCAAAAAACGGATATTTATCTTGAGCTCTATTGAATTGTAGCAATGAGAATTGTATAAAGGTTTATTTTATAAAAAATTGTTATTCATGACATTACTGTCAGTAGTCACAGTCTGCATAATTATAGTGCCCGAGTGCCCAAACCCCAAACCTTAAACCCCAAACCACAAACCACAAACGCCAAAGCCCAAAGCCCAAAGCCCAAAGCCCAAAGCCCAAAGCCCAAAGCCCAAAGTCCAAAGCCCAAAGCCTAAAGCCCAAAGCCCAAACCCCAAACCCCAAACCCAAAACTAACATACATGTACTTACTTGAGTCTTTAAATATTTTCATTAACTATTTACTGTTTGTGATTGATTATTACTAAAATGTAATATAAAACATTGTATTTAGTACCTACATGTTAATCAAAAAAAGGATATTTATCTTGAGCTCTATTTAATTGTAGCAACAAGAATTGTATATAGGTTTATTTTATAAAAATTCGTTAGTCATCACATTACTGCCAGTTGTCACAGTCTGCATAATTATAGTGCCCGAGTGCCCAAACCCCGAAGCCCAAAGCCCAAAGCCCAAAGCCCAAAGCCCAAAGCCCAAAGCCCAAAGCCCAAATCCCAAACCCCAAACCCCAAACTAACATACATGTACTTACTTGAGTTTTTAAATATTTTCATTAACTATTTACTGTTTGTGATTGATTATTACTAAAATTTAATATAAAACATTGTATTTAGTACCTACTTGTTAATCAAATAATGGATATTTATCTTGAGCTCTAGGTAATTGTAGCAACAAGAATTGTATAAAGGTTTATTTTATAAAAAATTGTTATTCATCACATTACTGCCAGTAGTCACAGTCTGCATATTTATAGTGCCCGAATGCCCAAAGTCCAAAGCCCAAAGCCCAAAGCCCAAAGCCCAAAGCCCAAAGCCCAAACCCCAAACCCCAAACCCCAAACTAACACACATGTACTTACTTGAGTCTTTAAATATTTTCATTAACTATTTACTGTTTGTGAATGATTGTTACTAAAATGTAATATAAAACATTGTATTTAGTACCTACATGTTAATCAAAAAACGGATATTTATCTTGAGCTCTATTGAATTGTAGCAATGAGAATTGTATAAAGGTTTATTTTATAAAAAATTGTTATTCATGACATTACTGCCAGTAGTCACAGTCTGCATAATTATAGTGCCCGAGTGCCCAAACCCCAAACCTTAAACCCCAAACCACAAACCACAAACGCCAAAGCCCAAAGCCCAAAGCCCAAAGCCCAAAGCCCAAAGTCCAAAGCCCAAAGCCCAAAGCCCAAACCCCAAACCCCAAACCCCAAACTAACACACATGTACTTACTGGAGTCTTTAAATATTTTCATTAACTATTTACTGTTTGTGATTGATTGTTACTAAAATGTAATATAAAACATTGTATTTAGTACCTACATGTTAATCAAAAAACGGATATTTATCTTGAGCTCTATTGAATTGTAACAACGAGAATTGTATAAAGGTTTAATTTATAAAAAATTGTTATTCATGACATTACTGCCAGTAGTCACAGTCTGCATAATTATAGTGCCCGAGTGCCCAAACCCCAAAGCCCAAAGCCCAAAGCCCAAAGCCCAAAGCCCAAAGCCCAATCCAAAAACCTCAAACCCCAAACTAACATACATGTACTTACTTGAGTCTTTAAATATTTTCATTAACTATTTACTGTTTGTGATTGATTTTTACTAAAATGTAATATAAAACATTATATTTAGTACCTACATGTTAATCAAAAAAAGGATATTTATCTTGAGCTCTATTGAATTGTAACAACGAGAATTGTATAAAGGTTTATTTTATAAAAATTTGTTATTCATGACATTACTGCCAGTAGTCACAGTCTGCATAATTATAGTGCCCGAGTGCCCAAACCCCAAACCTTAAACCCCAAACCACAAACCCCAAAGCCCAAAGTGCAAACCCCAAACAACCCCAAACCCCAAACCCCAAACCCCAAACCCCAAACCCCAAACCCCAAACCCCAAAACCCAAAGTAACAGACATGTACTTACTTGAGTCTTTAAATATTTTCATTAACTATTTACTGTTTGTGATTGATTATTACTAAAATGTAATATAAAACATTGTAATTACTACCTACATGTTAATCAAAAAATGGATATTTATCTTGAGCTCTATTTAATTGTAGCAACAAGAATTGTATGAAGGTTTATTTTACAAAAACTTGTTATTCATCACATTACTGCCAGTAGTGACAGTCTGCATATTTATAGTGCCCGAGTGCCCGAACCCCAAACCCTAAACTCCAAACCTTAAACTCCAAAGCCCAAAGCCCAAAGCCCAAAGCCCAAAGCCCAAAGCCTAAAACCCAAAGCCCAGAGCCCAAATCCCAAACCCCAAATCCCAAACCCCAAACCCCAAACCCCAAACTAACATACATGTACTTACTTGAGTTTTTAAATATTTTCATTAACTATTTACTGTTTGTGATTGATTATTACTAAAATGTAATATAAAACATTGTATTTAGTACCTACTTGTTAATCAAAAAAGGGATATTTATCTTGAGCTCTAGTTAATTGTAGCAACAAGAATTGTATAAAGGTATATTTTATAAAAAATTGTTATTCATCACATTACTGCCAGTAGTCACAGTCTGCATATTTAGAGTGCCCGAGTGCCCAAACCCCAAAGCCCAAAGCCCAAAGCCTAAAACCCAAAGCCGAAAGCCCAAAGCCCCAGGCCAAAAGCCCAAACCCCAAACCTCAAACCCCAAACCCCAAACCCCATACTAACATACATGTACTTACTTGAGTCTTTAAATATTTTCATTAACTATTTACTGTTTGTGATTGATTATTACTAAAATGTAATATAAAACATTGTATTTAGTACCTACATGTTAATCAAAAAACGGATATTTATCTTGAGCTCTATTTAATTGTAGCAACAAGAATTGTATAAAGGTTTATTTTATAAAAATTTGTTATTCATCACATTACTGCCAGTAGTCACAGTCTGCATATTTAGAGTGCCCGAGTGCCCAAACCCCAAAGCCCAAAGCCCAAAGCCTAAAACCCAAAGCCCAGAGCCCAAATCCCAAACCCCAAACCCCAAATCCCAAACCCCAAACCCCAAACTAACATACATGTACTTACTTGAGTTTTTAAATATTTTCATTAACTATTTACTGTTTGTGATTGATTATTACTAAAATTTAATATAAAACATTGTATTCAGTACCTACTTGTTAATCAAAAAATGGATATTTATCTTGAGCTCTAGTGAATTGTAGCAACAAGAATTGTATGAAGGTTTATTTTATAAAAAATTGTTATTCATCACATTACTGCCAGTAGTCACAGTCTGCATATTTATAGTGCCCGAGTGCCCGAATGCCCAAAGTCCAAAGCCCAAAGCCCAAAGCCCAAAGCCCAAAGCCCAAAGCCCAAAGCCCAAACCCCAAACCCCAAACTAACACACATGTACTTACTTGAGTCTTTAAATATTTTCATTAACTATTTACTGTTTGTGATTGATTGTTACTAAAATGTAATATAAAACATTGTATTTAGTACCTACATGTTAATCAAAAAACGGATATTTATCTTGAGCTCTATTGAATTGTAGCAATGAGAATTGTATAAAGGTTTATTTTATAAAAAATTGTTATTCATGACATTACTGCCAGTAGTCACAGTCTGCATAATTATAGTGCCCGAGTGCCTAAACCCCAAACCTTAAACCCCAAACCACAAACCACAAACGCCAAAGCCGAAAGCCCAAAGCCGAAAGCCCAAAGTCCAAAGCCCAAAGCCCAAAGCCTAAAGCCCAAAGCCCAAACCCCAAACCCCAAACTTAAAACTAACATACATGTACTTACTTGAGTCTTTAAATATTTTCATTAACTATTTACTGTTTGTGATTGATTATTACTAAAATGTAATATAAAACATTGTATTTAGTACCTACATGTTAATCAAAAAACAGATATTTATCTTGAGCTCTATTTAATTGTAGCAACAAGAATTGTATAAAAGTTTATTTTATAAAAATTTGTTATTCATCACATTACTGCCAGTAGACACAGTCTGCATAATTATAGTGCCCGAGTGCCCAAACCCCAAACCCCAAAGCCCAAAGCCCAAAGTGCAAACCCCAAACCCCAAACCCCAAACCCCAAACCCCAAACTAACATACATGCACTTACTTGAGTCTTTAAATATTTTCATTAACTATTTACTGTTTGTGATTGATTATTACTAAAATGTAATATAAAATATTGTATTTAGTACCTACATGTTAATCAAAAAACGGATATTTATCTTGAGCTCTATTGAATTGTAACAACGAAAATTGTATAAAGGTTTAATTTATAAAAATTTGTTATTCATGGCATTACTGCCAGTAGTCACAGTCTGCATAATTATAGTGCCCGAGTGCCCAAACCCCAAAGCCCAAAGCCCAAAGCCCAAAGCCCAAAGCCCAAAGCCCAAAGCCCAAAGCCCAAAGCCCAATCCCCAAACCTCAAACCCCAAAGTAACATACATGTACTTACTTGAGTCTTTAAATATTTTCATTAACTATTTACTGTTTGTGATTGATTATTACTAAAATGTAATATAAAACATTGTATTTAGTACCTACATGTTAATCAAAAAAAGGATATTTATCTTGAGCTCTATTGAATTGTAACAACGAAAATTGTATAAAGGTTTAATTTATAAAAATTTGTTATTCATGACATTACTGCCAGTAGTCACAGTCTGCATAATTATAGTGCCCGAGTGCCCAAAGCCCAAAGCCCAAAGCCCAAAGCCCAAAGCCCAAAGCCCAATCCCCAAGCCTCAAACCCCAAACTAACATACATGTACTTACTTGAGTCTTTACATATTTTCCTCAACTATTTACTGTTTGTGATTGATTATTACTAAAATATAAAATAAAACATTGTATTTAGTACCTACATGTTAATCAAAAAAAGGATATTTATCTTGAGCTCTATTTAATTGTAGCAACAAGAATTGTATATAGGATTATTTTATAAAAATTCGTTATTCATCACATTACTGCCAGTAGTCACAGTCTGCATAATTATAGTGCCCGAGTGCCCAAACCCCGAAGCCCAAAGCCCAAAGCCCAAAGCCCAAAGCCCAAAGCCCAAAGCCCAAAGCCCAAACCCCAAACCCCAAACTAACACACATGTACTTACTTGAGTCTTGAAATATTTTCATTAACTATTTACTGTTTGTGATTGATTGTTACTAAAATGTAATATAAAACATTGTATTTAGTACCTACATGTTAATCAAAAAACGGATATTTATCTTGAGCTCTATTGAATTGTAGCAATGAGAATTGTATAAAGGTTTATTTTATAAAAATTTGTTATTCATGACATTACTGCCAGTAGTCACAGTCTGCATAATTATAGTGCCCGAGTGCCCAAACCCCAAACCTTAAACCCCAAACCACAAACCACAAACGCCAAAGCCCAAAGCCCAAAGCCCAAAGCCCAAAGCCCAAAGCCCAAACCCCAAACCCCAAACCCAAAACTAACATACATGTACTTACTTGAGTCTTTAAATATTTTCATTAACTATTTACTGTTTGTGATTGATTATTACTAAAATGTAATATAAAACATTGTATTTAGTACCTACATGTTAATCAAAAAAAGGATATTTATCTTGAGCTCTAATTGTAGCAACAAGAATTGTATATAGGTTTATTTTATAAAAATTCGTTAGTCATCACATTACTGCCAGTAGTCACAGTCTGCATAATTATAGTGCCCGAGTGCCCAAACCCCGAAGCCCAAAGCCCAAAGCCCAAAGCCCAAAGCCCAAAGCCCAAAGCCCAAAGCCCAAACCCCAAATCCCAAACCCCAAACCCCAAACTAACATACATGTACTTACTTGAGTTTTTAAATATTTTCATTAACTATTTACTGTTTGTGATTGATTATTACTAAAATTTAATATAAAACATTGTATTTAGTACCTACTTGTTAATCAAATAATGGATATTTATCTTGAGCTCTATTGAATTGTAGCAATGAGAATTGTATAAAGGTTTATTTTATAAAAATTTGTTATTCATGACATTACTGCCAGTAGTCACAGTCTGCATAATTATAGTGCCCGAGTGCCCAAACCCCAAACCTTAAACCCCAAACCACAAACCACAAACGCCAAAGCCCAAAGCCCAAAGCCCAAAGCCCAAAGCCCAAAGCCCAAACCCCAAACCCCAAACCCAAAACTAACATACATGTACTTACTTGAGTCTTTAAATATTTTCATTAACTATTTACTGTTTGTGATTGATTATTACTAAAATGTAATATAAAACATTGTATTTAGTACCTACATGTTAATCAAAAAAAGGATATTTATCTTGAGCTCTATTTAATTGTAGCAACAAGAATTGTATATAGGTTTATTTTATAAAAATTCGTTAGTCATCACATTACTGCCAGTAGTCACAGTCTGCATAATTATAGTGCCCGAGTGCCCAAACCCCGAAGCCCAAAGCCCAAAGCCCAAAGCCCAAAGCCCAAAGCCCAAAGCCCAAAGCCCAAAGCCCAAACCCCAAATCCCAAACCCCAAACCCCAAACTAACATACATGTACTTACTTGAGTTTTTAAATATTTTCATTAACTATTTACTGTTTGTGATTGATTATTACTAAAATTTAATATAAAACATTGTATTTAGTACCTACTTGTTAATCAAATAATGGATATTTATCTTGAGCTCTAGGTAATTGTAGCAACAAGAATTGTATAAAGGTTTATTTTATAAAAAATTGTTATTCATCACATTACTGCCAGTAGTCACAGTCTGCATATTTATAGTGCCCGAATGCCCAAAGTCCAAAGCCCAAAGCCCAAAGCCCAAAGCCCAAAGCCCAAAGCCCAAACCCCAAACCCCAAACCCCAAACTAACACACATGTACTTACTTGAGTCTTTAAATATTTTCATTAACTATTTACTGTTTGTGATTGATTGTTACTAAAATGTAATATAAAACATTGTATTTAGTACCTACATGTTAATCAAAAAACGGATATTTATCTTGAGCTCTATTGAATTGTAACAACGAGAATTGTATAAATGTTTAATTTATAAAAATTTGTTATTCATGACATTACTGCCAGTAGTCACAGTCTGCATAATTATAGTGCCCGAGTGCCCAAACCCCAAAGCCTAAAGCCCAAAGCCCAAAGCCCAAAGCCCAAAGCCCAATCCCCAAACCTCAAACCCCAAACTAACATACATGTACTTACTTGAGTCTTTAAATATTTTCATTAACTATGTACTGTTTGTGATTTATTATTACTAAAATGTAATATAAAACATTGTATTTAGTACCTACATGTTAATCAAAAAAAGCATATTTATCTTGAGCTCTATTGAATTGTAACAACGAGAATTGTCTAAAGGTTTAATTTATAAAAATTTGTTATTCATGATATTACTGCCAGTAGTCACAGTCTGCATAATTATAGTGCTTGAGTGCCCAAAGCCCAAAGCCCAAAGCCCAAAGCCCAAAGCCCAAAGCCCAAAGCCCAAAGCCCAAAGCCCAAAGCCCAAAGCCCAAAGCCCAAAGCCCAATCCCCAAGCCTCAAACCCCAAACTAACATACATGTACTTACTTGAGTCTTTAAATATTTTCCTTAACTATTTACTGTTTGTGATTGATTATTACTAAAATGTAATATAAAACATTGTATTTAGTACCTACATGTTAATCAAAAAAAGGATATTTATCTTGAGCTCTATTGAATTGTAACAACGAGAATTGTATAAAGGTTTAATTTATAAAAAATTGTTATTCATGACATTACTGCCAGTAGTCACAGTCTGCATAATTATAGTGCCCGAGTGCCCAAACCCCAAAGCCCAAAGCCCAAAGCCCAAAGCCCAAAGCCCAAAGCCCAATCCAAAAACCTCGAACCCAAACTAACATACATGTACTTACTTGAGTCTTTAAATATTTTCATTAACTATTTACTGTTTGTGATTGATTTTTACTAAAATGTAATATAAAACATTATATTTAGTACCTACATGTTAATCAAAAAAAGGATATTTATCTTGAGCTCTATTGAATTGTAACAACGAGAATTGTATAAAGGTTTATTTTATAAAAATTTGTTATTCATGACATCACTGCCAGTAGTCACAGTCTGCATAATTATAGTGCCCGAGTGCCCAAACCCCAAACCTTAAACCCCAAACCACAAACCCCAAAGCCCAAAGTGCAAACCCCAAACAACCCCAAACCCCAAACCCCAAACCCCAAACCCCAAACCCCAAAACCCAAAGTAACAGACATGCAGTTACTTGAGTCTTTAAATATTTTCATTAACTATTTACTGTTTGTGATATATTATTACTAAAATGTAATATAAAACATTGTATTTAGTACCTACATGTTAATCAAAAAACGGATATTTATATTGAGCTCTACTTAATTGTAGCAACAAGAATTGTATAAAGGTTTATTTTATAAAAAATTGTTATTCATCACATTACTGCCAGTAAGCACAGTCTGCATAATTGTAGCGCCCAAGTGCCCAAAGCCCAAAGCCCAAAGCCCAAAGCCCAAAGCACAAAGCCCAAAGCCCAAATCACCCAAACCCCAAACCCCAAACCCCAAACCCCCAACCCCAACCCCCCAAACCCCAAGCCCCAAACCCCTAATAACATACATGTACTTACTTGAGTCTTTAAATACTTTCATTAACTATTTACTGTTTGTGATTGATTATTACTAAAATGTAATATAAAACATTGTATTTAGTACCTACATGTTAATCAAAAACCGGATATTTATATTGAGCTCTATTTAATTGTAGCAACAAGAATTGTATGAAGGTTTATTTTTACAAAAACTTATTATTCATCACATTACTGCCAGTAGTCACAGTCTGCATATTTATAGTGCCCAAGTGCCCAAAACCCAAAGCCCAAAACCCAAAGCCCAAAGCCCAAAGCCCAAAGCCCAAAGCCAAAAGCCCAAAGCCCAAAGCCCAAACCCCAAACCCCAAACCCAAAACCCCAAACCCCAAACCCCAAACTAACATACATGTACTTACTTGAGTCTTTAAATATTTTCATTAACTATTTACTGTTTGTGATTGATTATTACTAAAATGTAATATAAAACATTGTAATTACTACCTACATGTTAATCAAAAAACGGATATTTATCTTGAGCTCTATTTAATTGTAGCAACAAGAATTGTATAAAGGTTTATTTTCTAAAAATTTGTTTTTCATCACATTACTGCCAGTAGTGACAGTCTGCATATTTATAGTGCCCGAGTGCCCGAACCCCAAACCCTAAACTCCAAACCTTAAACCCCAAACCCCAAAGCCCAAAGCCCAAAGCCCAAACCCCAAACCCCAAACTCCAAACTAACATACATGTACTTACTTGAGTCTTTAACTATTTTCATTAACTATTTACTGTTTGTGATTGATTATTACTAAAATGTAATATAAAACATTGTATTTACTACCTACATGTTAATCAAAAAACGGATATTTATCTTGAGCTCTATTTAATTGTAGCAACAAGAATTGTATGAAGGTTTATTTTACAAAAACTTGTTATTCATCACATTACTGCCAGTAGTCACAGTCTGCATATTTATAGTGCCCAAGTGCCCAAAACCCAAAGCCCAAAGCCCAAACCCCAAAGCCCAAAGCCCAAAGCCCAAAGCCCAAAGCCTAAAACCCAAAGCCCAGAGCCCAAATCCCAAACCCCAAATCCCAAACCCCAAACCCCAAACCCCAAACTAACATACATGTACTTACTTGAGTTTTTAAATATTTTCATTAACTATTTACTGTTTGTGATTGATTATTACTAAAATGTAATATAAAACATTGTATTTAGTACCTACTTGTTAATCAAAAAAGGGATATTTATCTTGAGCTCTAGTTAATTGTAGCAACAAGAATTGTATAAAGGTTTATTTTATAAAAAATTGTTATTCATCACATTACTGCCAGTAGTCACAGTCTGCATATTTAGAGTGCCCGAGTGCCCAAACCCCAAAGCCCAAAGCCCAAAGCCTAAAACCCAAAGCCCAGAGCCCAAATCCCAAACCCCAAACCCCAAATCCCAAACCCCAAACTAACATACATGTACTTACTTGAGTTTTTAAATATTTTCATTAACTATTTACTGTTTGTGATTGATTATTACTAAAATTTAATATAAAACATTGTATTTAGTACCTACTTGTTAATCAAAAAATGGATATTTATCTTGAGCTCTAGTGAATTGTAGCAACAAGAATTGTATGAAGGTTTATTTTATAAAAAATTGTTATTCATCACATTACTGCCAGTAGTCACAGTCTGCATATTTATAGTGCCCGAGTGCCCGAATGCCCAAAGTCCAAAGCCCAAAGCCCAAAGCCCAAAGCCCAAAGCCCAAAGCCCAAAGCCCAAACCCCAAACCCCAAACTAACACACATGTACTTACTTGAGTCTTTAAATATTTTCATTAACTATTTACTGTTTGTGATTGATTGTTACTAAAATGTAATATAAAACATTGTATTTAGTACCTACATTTTAATCAAAAAACGGATATTTATCTTGAGCTCTATTGAATTGTAGCAATGAGAATTGTATAAAGGTTTATTTTATAAAAAATTGTTATTCATGACATTACTGCCAGTAGTCACAGTCTGCATAATTATAGTGCCCGAGTGCCCAAACCCCAAACCTTAAACCCCAAACCACAAACCACAAACGCCAAAGCCCAAAGCCCAAAGCCCAAAGCCCAAAGCCCAAAGCCCAAAGTCCAAAGCCCAAAGCCTAAAGCCCAAAGCCCAAACCCCAAACCCCAAACCCAAAACTAACATACATGTACTTACTTGAGTCTTTAAATATTTTCATTAACTATTTACTGTTTGTGATTGATTATTACTAAAATGTAATATAAAACATTGTATTTAGTACCTACATGTTAATCAAAAAAAGGATATTTATCTTGAGCTCTATTTAATTGTAGCAACAAGAATTGTATATAGGTTTATTTTATAAAAATTCGTTAGTCATCACATTACTGCCAGTAGTCACAGTCTGCATAATTATAGTGCCCGAGTGCCCAAACCCCGAAGCCCAAAGCCCAAAGCCCAAAGCCCAAAGCCCAAAGCCCAAAGCCCAAACCCCAAATCCCAAACCCCAAACCCCAAACTAACATACATGTACTTACTTGAGTTTTTAAATATTTTCATTAACTATTTACTGTTTGTGATTGATTATTACTAAAATTTAATATAAAACATTGTATTTAGTACCTACTTGTTAATCAAATAATGGATATTTATCTTGAGCTCTAGGTAACTGTAGCAACAAGAATTGTATAAAGGTTTATTTTATAAAAAATTGTTATTCATCACATTACTGCCAGTAGTCACAGTCTGCATATTTATAGTGCCCGAATGCCCAAAGTCCAAAGCCCAAAGCCCAAAGCCCAAAGCCCAAAGCCCAAACCCCAAACCCCAAACCCCAAACTAACACACATGTACTTACTTGAGTCTTTAAATATTTTCATTAACTATTTATTGTTTGTGAATGATTGTTACTAAAATGTAATATAAAACATTGTATTTAGTACCTACATGTTAATCAAAAAACGTATATTTATCTTGAGCTCTATTGAATTGTAGCAATGAGAATTGTATAAAGGTTTATTTTATAAAAAATTGTTATTCATGACATTACTGCCAGTAGTCACAGTCTGCATAATTATAGTGCCCGAGTGCCCAAACCCCAAACCTTAAACCCCAAACCACAAACCACAAACGCCAAAGCCCAAAGCCCAAAGCCCAAAGCCCAAAGCCCAAAGCCCAAAGTCCAAAGCCCAAAGCCCAAAGCCCAAACCCCAAACCCCAAACCCCAAACTAACACACATGTACTTACTTGAGTCTTTAAATATTTTCATTAACTATTTACTGTTTGTGATTGATTGTTACTAAAATGTAATATAAAACATTGTATTTAGTACCTACATGTTAATCAAAAAACGGATATTTATCTTGAGCTCTATTGAATTGTAACAACGAGAATTGTATAAAGGTTTAATTTATAAAAAATTGTTATTCATGACATTACTGCCAGTAGTCACAGTCTGCATAATTATAGTGCCCGAGTGCCCAAACCCCAAAGCCCAAAGCCCAAAGCCCAAAGCCCAAAGCCCAAAGCCCAATCCAAAAACCTCAAACCCCAAACTAACATACATGTACTTACTTGAGTCTTTAAATATTTTCATTAACTATTTACTGTTTGTGATTGATTTTTACTAAAATGTAATATAAAACATTATATTTAGTACCTACATGTTAATCAAAAAAAGGATATTTATCTTGAGCTCTATTGAATTGTAACAACGAGAATTGTATAAAGGTTTATTTTATAAAAATTTGTTATTCATGACATTACTGCCAGTAGTCACAGTCTGCATAATTATAGTGCCCGAGTGCCCAAACCCCAAACCTTAAACCCCAAACCACAAACCCCAAAGCCCCAAGTGCAAACCCCAAACAACCCCAAACCCCAAACCCCAAACCCAAAACCCCAAACCCCAAACCCCAAAACCCAAAGTAACAGACATGTACTTACTTGAGTCTTTAAATATTTTCATTAACTATTTACTGTTTGTGATTGATTATTACTAAAATGTAATATAAAACATTGTAATTACTACCTACATGTTAATCAAAAAATGGATATTTATCTTGAGCTCTATTTAATTGTAGCAACAAGAATTGTATGAAGGTTTATTTTACAAAAACTTGTTATTCATCACATTACTGCCAGTAGTCACAGTCTGCATATTTATAGTGCCCGAGTGCCCGAACCCCAAACCCTAAACTCCAAACCTTAAACCCCAAAGCCCAAAGCCCAATGCCCAAAGCCCAAAGCCCAAAGCCCAAAGCCTAAAACCCAAAGCCCAGAGCCCAAATCCCAAACCCCAAATCCCAAACCCCAAACCCCAAACCCCAAACTAACATACATGTACTTACTTGAGTTTTTAAATATTTTCATTAACTATTTACTGTTTGTGATTGATTATTACTAAAATGTAATATAAAACATTGTATTTAGTACCTACTTGTTAATCAAAAAAGGGATATTTATCTTGAGCTCTAGTTAATTGTAGCAACAAGAATTGTATAAAGGTATATTTTATAAAAAATTGTTATTCATCACATTACTGCCAGTAGTCACAGTCTGCATATTTAGAGTGCCCGAGTGCCCAAACCCCAAAGCCCAAAGCCCAAAGCCTAAAACCCAAAGCCGAAAGCCCAAAGCCCCAGGCCAAAAGCCCAAACCCCAAACCTCAAACCCCAAACCCCAAACCGCATACTAACATACATGTACTTACTTGAGTCTTTAAATATTTTCATTAACTATTTACTGTTTGTGATTGATTATTACTAAAATGTAATATAAAACATTGTATTTAGTACCTACATGTTAATCAAAAAACGGATATTTATCTTGAGCTCTATTTAATTGTAGCAACAAGAATTGTATAAAGGTTTATTTTATAAAAATTTGTTATTCATCACATTACTGCCAGTAGTCACAGTCTGCATATTTAGAGTGCCCGAGTGCCCAAACCCCAAAGCCCAAAGCCCAAAGCCTAAAACCCAAAGCCCAGAGCCCAAATCCCAAACCCCAAACCCCAAATCCCAAACCCCAAACCCCAAACTAACATACATGTACTTACTTGAGTTTTTAAATATTTTCATTAACTATTTACTGTTTGTGATTGATTATTACTAAAATTTAATATAAAACATTGTATTTAGTACCTACTTGTTAATCAAAAAATGGATATTTATCTTGAGCTCTAGTGAATTGTAGCAACAAGAATTGTATGAAGGTTTATTTTATAAAAAATTGTTATTCATCACATTACTGCCAGTAGTCACAGTCTGCATATTTATAGTGCCCGAATGCCCAAAGTCCAAAGCCCAAAGCCCAAAGCCCAAAGCCCAAAGCCCAAAGCCCAAACCCCAAACCCCAAACCCCAAACTAACACACATGTACTTACTTGAGTCTTTAAATATTTTCATTAACTATTTACTGTTTGTGATTGATTGTTACTAAAATGTAATATAAAACATTGTATTTAGTACCTACATGTTAATCAAAAAACGGATATTTATCTTGAGCTCTATTGAATTGTAACAACGAGAATTGTATAAATGTTTAATTTATAAAAATTTGTTATTCATGACATTACTGCCAGTAGTCACAGTCTGCATAATTATAGTGCCCGAGTGCCCAAACCCCAAAGCCTAAAGCCCAAAGCCCAAAGCCCAAAGCCCAAAGCCCAATCCCCAAACCTCAAACCCCAAACTAACATACATGTACTTACTTGAGTCTTTAAATATTTTCATTAACTATGTACTGTTTGTGATTTATTATTACTAAAATGTAATATAAAACATTGTATTTAGTACCTACATGTTAATCAAAAAAAGCATATTTATCTTGAGCTCTATTGAATTGTAACAACGAGAATTGTCTAAAGGTTTAATTTATAAAAATTTGTTATTCATGATATTACTGCCAGTAGTCACAGTCTGCATAATTATAGTGCTTGAGTGCCCAAAGCCCAAAGCCCAAAGCCCAAAGCCCAAAGCCCAAAGCCCAAAGCCCAAAGCCCAAAGCCCAAAGCCCAAAGCCCAAAGCCCAATCCCCAAGCCTCAAACCCCAAACTAACATACATGTACTTACTTGAGTCTTTAAATATTTTCCTTAACTATTTACTGTTTGTGATTGATTATTACTAAAATGTAATATAAAACATTGTATTTAGTACCTACATGTTAATCAAAAAAAGGATATTTATCTTGAGCTCTATTGAATTGTAACAACGAGAATTGTATAAAGGTTTAATTTATAAAAAATTGTTATTCATGACATTACTGCCAGTAGTCACAGTCTGCATAATTATAGTGCCCGAGTGCCCAAACCCCAAAGCCCAAAGCCCAAAGCCCAAAGCCCAAAGCCCAAAGCCCAATCCAAAAACCTCGAACCCCAAACTAACATACATGTACTTACTTGAGTCTTTAAATATTTTCATTAACTATTTACTGTTTGTGATTGATTTTTACTAAAATGTAATATAAAACATTATATTTAGTACCTACATGTTAATCAAAAAAAGGATATTTATCTTGAGCTCTATTGAATTGTAACAACGAGAATTGTATAAAGGTTTATTTTATAAAAATTTGTTATTCATGACATTACTGCCAGTAGTCACAGTCTGCATAATTATAGTGCCCGAGTGCCCAAACCCCAAACCTTAAACCCCAAACCCCAAACCACAAACCCCAAAGCCCAAAGTGCAAACCCCAAACAACCCCAAACCCCAAACCCCAAACCCCAAACCCCAAACCCCAAAACCCAAAGTAACAGACATGCAGTTACTTGAGTCTTTAAATATTTTCATTAACTATTTACTGTTTGTGATATATTATTACTAAAATGTAATATAAAACATTGTATTTAGTACCTACATGTTAATCAAAAAACGGATATTTATATTGAGCTCTACTTAATTGTAGCAACAAGAATTGTATAAAGGTTTATTTTATAAAAAATTGTTATTCATCACATTACTGCCAGTAAGCACAGTCTGCATAATTGTAGCGCCCAAGTGCCCAAAGCCCAAAGCCCAAAGCCCAAAGCCCAAAGCACAAAGCCCAAAGCCCAAATCACCCAAACCCCGAACCCCAAACCCCAAACCCCCAACCCCAACCCCCCAAACCCCAAGCCCCAAACCCCTAATAACATACATGTACTTACTTGAGTCTTTAAATACTTTCATTAACTATTTACTGTTTGTGATTGATTATTACTAAAATGTAATATAAAACATTGTATTTAGTACCTACATGTTAATCAAAAACCGGATATTTATATTGAGCTCTATTTAATTGTAGCAACAAGAATTGTATGAAGGTTTATTTTTACAAAAACTTGTTATTCATCACATTACTGCCAGTAGTCACAGTCTGCATATTTATAGTGCCCAAGTGCCCAAAACCCAAAGCCCAAAACCCAAAGCCCAAAGCCCAAAGCCCAAAGCCCAAAGCCAAAAGCCCAAAGCCCAAAGCCCAAACCCCAAACCCCAAACCCAAAACCCCAAACCCCAAACCCCAAACTAACATACATGTACTTACTTGAGTCTTTAAATATTTTCATTAACTATTTACTGTTTGTGATTGATTATTACTAAAATGTAATATAAAACATTGTAATTACTACCTACATGTTAATCAAAAAACGGATATTTATCTTGAGCTCTATTTAATTGTAGCAACAAGAATTGTATAAAGGTTTATTTTCTAAAAATTTGTTTTTCATCACATTACTGCCAGTAGTGACAGTCTGCATATTTATAGTGCCCGAGTGCCCGAACCCCAAACCCTAAACTCCAAACCTTAAACCCCAAACCCCAAAGCCCAAAGCCCAAAGCCCAAACCCCAAACCCCAAACTCCAAACTAACATACATGTACTTACTTGAGTCTTTAACTATTTTCATTAACTATTTACTGTTTGTGATTGATTATTACTAAAATGTAATATAAAACATTGTATTTACTACCTACATGTTAATCAAAAAACGGATATTTATCTTGAGCTCTATTTAATTGTAGCAACAAGAATTGTATGAAGGTTTATTTTACAAAAACTTGTTATTCATCACATTACTGCCAGTAGTCACAGTCTGCATATTTATAGTGCCCAAGTGCCCAAAACCCAAAGCCCAAAGCCCAAACCCCAAAGCCCAAAGCCCAAAGCCCAAAGCCCAAAGCCTAAAACCCAAAGCCCAGAGCCCAAATCCCAAACCCCAAATCCCAAACCCCAAACCCCAAACCCCAAACTAACATACATGTACTTACTTGAGTTTTTAAATATTTTCATTAACTATTTACTGTTTATGATTGATTATTACTAAAATGTAATATAAAACATTGTATTTAGTACCTACTTGTTAATCAAAAAAGGGATATTTATCTTGAGCTCTAGTTAATTGTAGCAACAAGAATTGTATAAAGGTTTATTTTATAAAAAATTGTTATTCATCACATTACTGCCAGTAGTCACAGTCTGCATATTTAGAGTGCCCGAGTGCCCAAACCCCAAAGCCCAAAGCCCAAAGCCTAAAACCCAAAGCCCAGAGCCCAAATCCCAAACCCCAAACCCCAAATCCCAAACCCCAAACTAACATACATGTACTTACTTGAGTTTTTAATTATTTTCATTAACTATTTACTGTTTGTGATTGATTATTACTAAAATTTAATATAAAACATTGTATTTAGTACCTACTTGTTAATCAAAAAATGGATATTTATCTTGAGCTCTAGTGAATTGTAGCAACAAGAATTGTATGAAGGTTTATTTTATAAAAAATTGTTATTCATCACATTACTGCCAGTAGTCACAGTCTGCATATTTATAGTGCCCGAGTGCCCGAATGCCCAAAGTCCAAAGCCCAAAGCCCAAAGCCCAAAGCCCAAAGCCCAAAGCCCAAAGCCCAAACCCCAAACCCCAAACTAACACACATGTACTTACTTGAGTCTTTAAATATTTTCATTAACTATTTACTGTTTGTGATTGATTGTTACTAAAATGTAATATAAAACATTGTATTTAGTACCTACATTTTAATCAAAAAACGGATATTTATCTTGAGCTCTATTGAATTGTAGCAATGAGAATTGTATAAAGGTTTATTTTATAAAAAATTGTTATTCATGACATTACTGCCAGTAGTCACAGTCTGCATAATTATAGTGCCCGAGTGCCCAAACCCCAAACCTTAAACCCCAAACCACAAACCACAAACGCCAAAGCCCAAAGCCCAAAGCCCAAAGCCCAAAGCCCAAAGCCCAAAGTCCAAAGCCCAAAGCCTAAAGCCCAAAGCCCAAACCCCAAACCCCAAACCCAAAACTAACATACATGTACTTACTTGAGTCTTTAAATATTTTCATTAACTATTTACTGTTTGTGATTGATTATTACTAAAATGTAATATAAAACATTGTATTTAGTACCTACATGTTAATCAAAAAAAGGATATTTATCTTGAGCTCTATTTAATTGTAGCAACAAGAATTGTATATAGGTTTATTTTATAAAAATTCGTTAGTCATCACATTACTGCCAGTAGTCACAGTCTGCATAATTATAGTGCCCGAGTGCCCAAACCCCGAAGCCCAAAGCCCAAAGCCCAAAGCCCAAAGCCCAAAGCCCAAAGCCCAAACCCCAAATCCCAAACCCCAAACCCCAAACTAACATACATGTACTTACTTGAGTTTTTAAATATTTTCATTAACTATTTACTGTTTGTGATTGATTATTACTAAAATTTAATATAAAACATTGTATTTAGTACCTACTTGTTAATCAAATAATGGATATTTATCTTGAGCTCTAGGTAATTGTAGCAACAAGAATTGTATAAAGGTTTATTTTATAAAAAATTGTTATTCATCACATTACTGCCAGTAGTCACAGTCTGCATATTTATAGTGCCCGAATGCCCAAAGTCCAAAGCCCAAAGCCCAAAGCCCAAAGCCCAAAGCCCAAACCCCAAACCCCAAACCCCAAACTAACACACATGTACTTACTTGAGTCTTTAAATATTTTCATTAACTATTTATTGTTTGTGAATGATTGTTACTAAAATGTAATATAAAACATTGTATTTAGTACCTACATGTTAATCAAAAAACGTATATTTATCTTGAGCTCTATTGAATTGTAGCAATGAGAATTGTATAAAGGTTTATTTTATAAAAAATTGTTATTCATGACATTACTGCCAGTAGTCACAGTCTGCATAATTATAGTGCCCGAGTGCCCAAACCCCAAACCTTAAACCCCAAACCACAAACCACAAACGCCAAAGCCCAAAGCCCAAAGCCCAAAGCCCAAAGCCCAAAGTCCAAAGCCCAAAGCCCAAAGCCCAAACCCCAAACCCCAAACCCCAAACTAACACACATGTACTTACTTGAGTCTTTAAATATTTTCATTAACTATTTACTGTTTGTGATTGATTGTTACTAAAATGTAATATAAAACATTGTATTTAGTACCTACATGTTAATCAAAAAACGGATATTTATCTTGAGCTCTATTGAATTGTAACAACGAGAATTGTATAAAGGTTTAATTTATAAAAAATTGTTATTCATGACATTACTGCCAGTAGTCACAGTCTGCATAATTATAGTGCCCGAGTGCCCAAACCCCAAAGCCCAAAGCCCAAAGCCCAAAGCCCAAAGCCCAAAGCCCAATCCAAAAACCTCAAACCCCAAACTAACATACATGTACTTACTTGAGTCTTTAAATATTTTCATTAACTATTTACTGTTTGTGATTGATTTTTACTAAAATGTAATATAAAACATTATATTTAGTACCTACATGTTAATCAAAAAAAGGATATTTATCTTGAGCTCTATTGAATTGTAACAACGAGAATTGTATAAAGGTTTATTTTATAAAAATTTGTTATTCATGACATTACTGCCAGTAGTCACAGTCTGCATAATTATAGTGCCCGAGTGCCCAAACCCCAAACCTTAAACCCCAAACCACAAACCCCAAAGCCCCAAGTGCAAACCCCAAACAACCCCAAACCCCAAACCCCAAACCCAAAACCCCAAACCCCAAACCCCAAAACCCAAAGTAACAGACATGTACTTACTTGAGTCTTTAAATATTTTCATTAACTATTTACTGTTTGTGATTGATTATTACTAAAATGTAATATAAAACATTGTAATTACTACCTACATGTTAATCAAAAAATGGATATTTATCTTGAGCTCTATTTAATTGTAGCAACAAGAATTGTATGAAGGTTTATTTTACAAAAACTTGTTATTCATCACATTACTGCCAGTAGTCACAGTCTGCATATTTATAGTGCCCGAGTGCCCGAACCCCAAACCCTAAACTCCAAACCTTAAACCCCAAAGCCCAAAGCCCAATGCCCAAAGCCCAAAGCCCAAAGCCCAAAGCCTAAAACCCAAAGCCCAGAGCCCAAATCCCAAACCCCAAATCCCAAACCCCAAACCCCAAACCCCAAACTAACATACATGTACTTACTTGAGTTTTTAAATATTTTCATTAACTATTTACTGTTTGTGATTGATTATTACTAAAATGTAATATAAAACATTGTATTTAGTACCTACTTGTTAATCAAAAAAGGGATATTTATCTTGAGCTCTAGTTAATTGTAGCAACAAGAATTGTATAAAGGTATATTTTATAAAAAATTGTTATTCATCACATTACTGCCAGTAGTCACAGTCTGCATATTTAGAGTGCCCGAGTGCCCAAACCCCAAAGCCCAAAGCCCAAAGCCTAAAACCCAAAGCCGAAAGCCCAAAGCCCCAGGCCAAAAGCCCAAACCCCAAACCTCAAACCCCAAACCCCAAACCGCATACTAACATACATGTACTTACTTGAGTCTTTAAATATTTTCATTAACTATTTACTGTTTGTGATTGATTATTACTAAAATGTAATATAAAACATTGTATTTAGTACCTACATGTTAATCAAAAAACGGATATTTATCTTGAGCTCTATTTAATTGTAGCAACAAGAATTGTATAAAGGTTTATTTTATAAAAATTTGTTATTCATCACATTACTGCCAGTAGTCACAGTCTGCATATTTAGAGTGCCCGAGTGCCCAAACCCCAAAGCCCAAAGCCCAAAGCCTAAAACCCAAAGCCCAGAGCCCAAATCCCAAACCCCAAACCCCAAATCCCAAACCCCAAACCCCAAACTAACATACATGTACTTACTTGAGTTTTTAAATATTTTCATTAACTATTTACTGTTTGTGATTGATTATTACTAAAATTTAATATAAAACATTGTATTTAGTACCTACTTGTTAATCAAAAAATGGATATTTATCTTGAGCTCTAGTGAATTGTAGCAACAAGAATTGTATGAAGGTTTATTTTATAAAAAATTGTTATTCATCACATTACTGCCAGTAGTCACAGTCTGCATATTTATAGTGCCCGAGTGCCCGAATGCCCAAAGTCCAAAGCCCAAAGCCCAAAGCCCAAAGCCCAAAGCCCAAAGCCCAAACCCCAAACCCCAAACTAACACACATGTACTTACTTGAGTCTTTAAATATTTTCATTAATTATTTACTGTTTGTGATTGATTGTTACTAAAATGTAATATAAAACATTGTATTTAGTACCTACATGTTAATCAAAAAACGGATATTTATCTTGAGCTCTATTGAATTGTAGCAATGAGAATTGTATAAAGGTTTATTTTATAAAAAATTGTTATTCATGACATTACTGCCAGTAGTCACAGTCTGCATAATTATAGTGCCCGAGTGCCTAAACCCCAAACCTTAAAGCCCAAACCACAAACCACAAACGCCAAAGCCCAAAGCCCAAAGCCGAACGCCCAAAGTCCAAAGCCCAAAGCCCAAAGCCTAAAGCCCAAAGCCCAAACCCCAAACCCCAAACTTAAAACTAACATACATGTACTTACTTGAGTCTTTAAATATTTTCATTAACTATTTACTGTTTGTGATTGATTATTACTAAAATGTAATATAAAACATTGTATTTAGTACCTACATGTTAATCAAAAAACAGATATTTATCTTGAGCTCTATTTAATTGTAGCAACAAGAATTGTATAAAAGTTTATTTTATAAAAATTTGTTATTCATCACATTACTGCCAGTAGGCACAGTCTGCATAATTATAGTGCCCGAGTGCCCAAACCCCAAACCCCAAAGCCCAAAGCCCAAAGTGCAAACCCCAAACCCCAAACCCCAAACCCCAAACCCCAAACTAACATACATGCACTTACTTGAGTCTTTAAATATTTTCATTAACTATTTACGGTTTGTGATTGATTATTACTAAAATGTAATATAAAATATTGTATTTAGTACCTACATGTTAATCAAAAAACGGATATTTATCTTGAGCTCTATTGAATTGTAACAACGAAAATTGTATAAAGGTTTAATTTATAAAAATTTGTTATTCATGGCATTACTGCCAGTAGTCACAGTCTGCATAATTATAGTGCCCGAGTGCCCAAACCCCAAAGCCCAAAGCCCAAAGCCCAAAGCCCAAAGCCCAAAGCCCAAAGCCCAAAGCCCAATCCCCAAACCTCAAACCCCAAACTAACATACATGTACTTACTTGAGTCTTTAAATATTTTCATTAACTATTTACTGTTTGTGATTGATTATTACTAAAATGTAATATAAAACATTGTATTTAGTACCTACATGTTAATCAAAAAAAGGATATTTATCTTGAGCTCTATTGAATTGTAACAACGAAAATTGTATAAAGGTTTAATTTATAAAAATTTGTTATTCATGACATTACTGCCAGTAGTCACAGTCTGCATAATTATAGTGCCCGAGTGCCCAAAGCCCAAAGCCCAAAGCCCAAAGCCCAAAGCCCAAAGCCCAATCCCCAAGCCTCAAACCCCAAACTAACATACATGTACTTACTTGAGTCTTTACATATTTTCCTCAACTATTTACTGTTTGTGATTGATTATTACTAAAATATAAAATAAAACATTGTATTTAGTACCTACATGTTAATCAAAAAAAGGATATTTATCTTGAGCTCTATTTAATTGTAGCAACAAGAATTGTATATAGGATTATTTTATAAAAATTCGTTATTCATCACATTACTGCCAGTAGTCACAGTCTGCATAATTATAGTGCCCGAGTGCCCAAACCCCGAAGCCCAAAGCCCAAAGCCCAAAGCCCAAAGCCCAAAGCCCAAAGCCCAAACCCCAAACCCCAAACCCCAAACTAACACACATGTACTTACTTGAGTCTTGAAATATTTTCATTAACTATTTACTGTTTGTGATTGATTGTTACTAAAATGTAATATAAAACATTGTATTTAGTACCTACATGTTAATCAAAAAACGGATATTTATCTTGAGCTCTATTGAATTGTAGCAATGAGAATTGTATAAAGGTTTATTTTATAAAAATTTGTTATTCATGACATTACTGCCAGTAGTCACAGTCTGCATAATTATAGTGCCCGAGTGCCCAAACCCCAAACCTTAAACCCCAAACCACAAACCACAAACGCCAAAGCCCAAAGCCCAAATCCCAAAGCCCAAAGCCCAAAGCCCAAACCCCAAACCCCAAACCCAAAACTAACATACATGTACTTACTTGAGTCTTTAAATATTTTCATTAACTATTTACTGTTTGTGATTGATTATTACTAAAATGTAATATAAAACATTGTATTTAGTACCTACATGTTAATCAAAAAAAGGATATTTATCTTGAGCTCTATTTAATTGTAGCAACAAGAATTGTATATAGGTTTATTTTATAAAAATTCGTTAGTCATCACATTACTGCCAGTAGTCACAGTCTGCATAATTATAGTGCCCGAGTGCCCAAACCCCGAAGCCCAAAGCCCAAAGCCCAAAGCCCAAAGCCCAAAGCCCAAAGCCCAAAGCCCAAAGCCCAAACCCCAAATCCCAAACCCCAAACCCCAAACTAACATACATGTACTTACTTGAGTTTTTAAATATTTTCATTAACTATTTACTGTTTGTGATTGATTATTACTAAAATTTAATATAAAACATTGTATTTAGTACCTACTTGTTAATCAAATAATGGATATTTATCTTGAGCTCTATTGAATTGTAGCAATGAGAATTGTATAAAGGTTTATTTTATAAAAATTCGTTAGTCATCACATTACTGCCAGTAGTCACAGTCTGCATATTTAGAGTGCCCGGGTGCCCAAACCCCAAAGCCCAAAGCCCAAAGCCTAAAACCCAAAGCCGAAAGCCCAAAGCCCCAGGCCAAAAGCCCAAACCCCAAACCTCAAACCCCAAACCCCAAACCGCATACTAACATACATGTACTTACTTGAGTCTTTAAATATTTTCATTAACTATTTACTGTTTGTGATTGATTATTACTAAAATGTAATATAAAACATTGTATTTAGTACCTACATGTTAATCAAAAAACGGATATTTATCTTGAGCTCTATTTAATTGTAGCAACAAGAATTGTATAAAGGTTTATTTTATAAAAATTTGTTATTCATCACATTACTGCCAGTAGTCACAGTCTGCATATTTAGAGTGCCCGAGTGCCCAAACCCCAAAGCCCAAAGCCCAAAGCCTAAAACCCAAAGCCCAGAGCCCAAATCCCAAACCCCAAACCCCAAATCCCAAACCCCAAACCCCAAACTAACATACATGTACTTACTTGAGTTTTTAAATATTTTCATTAACTATTTACTGTTTGTGATTGATTATTACTAAAATTTAATATAAAACATTGTATTTAGTACCTACTTGTTAATCAAAAAATGGATATTTATCTTGAGCTCTAGTGAATTGTAGCAACAAGAATTGTATGAAGGTTTATTTTATAAAAAATTGTTATTCATCACATTACTGCCAGTAGTCACAGTCTGCATATTTATAGTGCCCGAGTGCCCGAATGCCCAAAGTCCAAAGCCCAAAGCCCAAAGCCCAAAGCCCAAAGCCCAAAGCCCAAACCCCAAACCCCAAACTAACACACATGTACTTACTTGAGTCTTTAAATATTTTCATTAATTATTTACTGTTTGTGATTGATTGTTACTAAAATGTAATATAAAACATTGTATTTAGTACCTACATGTTAATCAAAAAACGGATATTTATCTTGAGCTCTATTGAATTGTAGCAATGAGAATTGTATAAAGGTTTATTTTATAAAAAATTGTTATTCATGACATTACTGCCAGTAGTCACAGTCTGCATAATTATAGTGCCCGAGTGCCTAAACCCCAAACCTTAAACCCCAAACCACAAACCACAAACGCCAAAGCCCAAAGCCCAAAGCCGAACGCCCAAAGTCCAAAGCCCAAAGCCCAAAGCCTAAAGCCCAAAGCCCAAACCCCAAACCCCAAACTTAAAACTAACATACATGTACTTACTTGAGTCTTTAAATATTTTCATTAACTATTTACTGTTTGTGATTGATTATTACTAAAATGTAATATAAAACATTGTATTTAGCACCTACATGTTAATCAAAAAACAGATATTTATCTTGAGCTCTATTTAATTGTAGCAACAAGAATTGTATAAAAGTTTATTTTATAAAAATTTGTTATTCATCACATTACTGCCAGTAGGCACAGTCTGCATAATTATAGTGCCCGAGTGCCCAAACCCCAAACCCCAAAGCCCAAAGCCCAAAGTGCAAACCCCAAACCCCAAACCCCAAACCCCAAACCCCAAACCCCAAACTAACATACATGCACTTACTTGAGTCTTTAAATATTTTCATTAACTATTTACGGTTTGTGATTGATTATTACTAAAATGTAATATAAAATATTGTATTTAGTACCTACATGTTAATCAAAAAACGGATATTTATCTTGAGCTCTATTGAATTGTAACAACGAAAATTGTATAAAGGTTTAATTTATAAAAATTTGTTATTCATGGCATTACTGCCAGTAGTCACAGTCTGCATAATTATAGTGCCCGAGTGCCCAAACCCCAAAGCCCAAAGCCCAAAGCCCAAAGCCCAAAGCCCAAAGCCCAAAGCCCAAAGCCCAATCCCCAAACCTCAAACCCCAAACTAACATACATGTACTTACTTGAGTCTTTAAATATTTTCATTAACTATTTACTGTTTGTGATTGATTATTACTAAAATGTAATATAAAACATTGTATTTAGTACCTACATGTTAATCAAAAAAAGGATATTTATCTTGAGCTCTATTGAATTGTAACAACGAAAATTGTATAAAGGTTTAATTTATAAAAATTTGTTATTCATGACATTACTGCCAGTAGTCACAGTCTGCATAATTATAGTGCCCGAGTGCCCAAAGCCCAAAGCCCAAAGCCCAAAGCCCAAAGCCCAAAGCCCAATCCCCAAGCCTCAAACCCCAAACTAACATACATGTACTTACTTGAGTCTTTACATATTTTCCTCAACTATTTACTGTTTGTGATTGATTATTACTAAAATATAAAATAAAACATTGTATTTAGTACCTACATGTTAATCAAAAAAAGGATATTTATCTTGAGCTCTATTTAATTGTAGCAACAAGAATTGTATATAGGATTATTTTATAAAAATTCGTTATTCATCACATTACTGCCAGTAGTCACAGTCTGCATAATTATAGTGCCCGAGTGCCCAAACCCCGAAGCCCAAAGCCCAAAGCCCAAAGCCCAAAGCCCAAAGCCCAAAGCCCAAACCCCAAACCCCAAACCCCAAACTAACACACATGTACTTACTTGAGTCTTGAAATATTTTCATTAACTATTTACTGTTTGTGATTGATTGTTACTAAAATGTAATATAAAACATTGTATTTAGTACCTACATGTTAATCAAAAAACGGATATTTATCTTGAGCTCTATTGAATTGTAGCAATGAGAATTGTATAAAGGTTTATTTTATAAAAATTTGTTATTCATGACATTACTGCCAGTAGTCACAGTCTGCATAATTATAGTGCCCGAGTGCCCAAACCCCAAACCTTAAACCCCAAACCACAAACCACAAACGCCAAAGCCCAAAGCCCAAATCCCAAAGCCCAAAGCCCAAAGCCCAAACCCCAAACCCCAAACCCAAAACTAACATACATGTACTTACTTGAGTCTTTAAATATTTTCATTAACTATTTACTGTTTGTGATTGATTATTACTAAAATGTAATATAAAACATTGTATTTAGTACCTACATGTTAATCAAAAAAAGGATATTTATCTTGAGCTCTATTTAATTGTAGCAACAAGAATTGTATATAGGTTTATTTTATAAAAATTCGTTAGTCATCACATTACTGCCAGTAGTCACAGTCTGCATAATTATAGTGCCCGAGTGCCCAAACCCCGAAGCCCAAAGCCCAAAGCCCAAAGCCCAAAGCCCAAAGCCCAAAGCCCAAAGCCCAAACCCCAAATCCCAAACCCCAAACCCCAAACTAACATACATGTACTTACTTGAGTTTTTAAATATTTTCATTAACTATTTACTGTTTGTGATTGATTATTACTAAAATTTAATATAAAACATTGTATTTAGTACCTACTTGTTAATCAAATAATGGATATTTATCTTGAGCTCTATTGAATTGTAGCAATGAGAATTGTATAAAGGTTTATTTTATAAAAATTTGTTATTCATGACATTACTGCCAGTAGTCACAGTCTGCATAATTATAGTGCCCGAGTGCCCAAACCCCAAACCTTAAACCCCAAACCACAAACCACAAACGCCAAAGCCCAAAGCCCAAAGCCCAAAGCCCAAAGCCCAAAGCCCAAAGCCCAAACCCCAAACCCCAAACCCAAAACTAACATACATGTACTTACTTGAGTCTTTAAATATTTTCATTAACTATTTACTGTTTGTGATTGATTATTACTAAAATGTAATATAAAACATTGTATTTAGTACCTACATGTTAATCAAAAAACGGATATTTTCCTTGAGCTCTATTTAATTGTAGCAACAAGAATTGTATATAGGTTTATTTTATAAAAATTCGTTAGTCATCACATTACTGCCAGTAGTCACAGTCTGCATAATTATAGTGCCCGAGTGCCCAAACCCCGAAGCCCAAAGCCCAAAGCCCAAAACCCAAAGCCCAAAGCCCAAAGCCCAAAGCCCAAAGCCCAAACCCCAAATCCCAAACCCCAAACCCCAAACTAACATACATGTACTTACTTGAGTTTTTAAATATTTTCATTAACTATTTACTGTTTGTGATTGATTATTACTAAAATTTAATATAAAACATTGTATTTAGTACCTACTTGTTAATCAAATAATGGATATTTATCTTGAGCTCTAGGTAATTGTAGCAACAAGAATTGTATAAAGGTTTATTTTATAAAAAATTGTTATTCATCACATTACTGCCAGTAGTCACAGTCTGCATATTTATAGTGCCCGAATGCCCAAAGTCCAAAGCCCAAAGCCCAAAGCCCAAAGCCCAAAGCCCAAAGCCCAAACCCCAAACCCCAAACCCCAAACTAACACACATGTACTTACTTGAGTCTTTAAATATTTTCATTAACTATTTACTGTTTGTGATTGATTGTTACTAAAATGTAATATAAAACATTGTATTTAGTACCTACATGTTAATCAAAAAACGGATATTTATCTTGAGCTCTATTGAATTGTAACAACGAGAATTGTAGAAATGTTTAATTTATAAAAATTTGTTATTCATGACATTACTGCCAGTAGTCACAGTCTGCATAATTATAGTGCCCGAGTGCCCAAACCCCAAAGCCTAAAGCCCAAAGCCCAAAGCCCAAAGCCCAAAGCCCAATCCCCAAACCTCAAACCCCAAACTAACATACATGTACTTACTTGAGTCTTTAAATATTTTCATTAACTATGTACTGTTTGTGATTTATTATTACTAAAATGTAATATAAAACATTGTATTTAGTACCTACATGTTAATCAAAAAAAGCATATTTATCTTGAGCTCTATTGAATTGTAACAACGAGAATTGTCTAAAGGTTTAATTTATAAAAATTTGTTATTCATGATATTACTGCCAGTAGTCACAGTCTGCATAATTATAGTGCTTGAGTGCCCAAAGCCCAAAGCCCAAAGCCCAAAGCCCAAAGCCCAAAGCCCAAAGCCCAAAGCCCAAAGCCCAAAGCCCAAAGCCCAAAGCCCAATCCCCAAGCCTCAAACCCCAAACTAACATACATGTACTTACTTGAGTCTTTAAATATTTTCCTTAACTATTTACTGTTTGTGATTGATTATTACTAAAATGTAATATAAAACATTGTATTTAGTACCTACATGTTAATCAAAAAAAGGATATTTATCTTGAGCTCTATTTAATTGTAGCAACAAGAATTGTATATAGGTTTATTTTATAAAAATTCGTTATTCATCACATTACTGCCAGTTGTCACAGTCTGCATAATTATAGTGCCCGAGTGCCCAAACCCCGAAGCCCAAAGCCCAAAGCCCAAAGCCCAAAGCCCAAACCCCAAACCCCAAACTAACATACATGTACTTACTTGAGTCTTTAAATGTTTTCATTAACTATTTACTGTTTGTGATTGATTATTACTAAAATGTAATTTAAAACATTGTATTTAGTACCTACATGTTAATCAAAAAACGGATATTTATCTTGAGCTCTATTTAACTGTAGCACCAAGAATTGTATAAAGGTTTATTTTATAAAAATTTGTTATTCATGACATTACTGCCAGTAGTCACAGTCTGCATAATTATAGTGCCCGAGTGCCCAAAGCCCAAAGCCCAAAGCCCAAACCCCAAACCCCAAACTCCAAACTAACAAACATGTACTTACTTGAGTCTTTAACTATTTTCATTAACTATTTACTGTTTGTGATTGATTATTACTAAAATGTAATATAAAACATTGTATTTACTACCTACATGTTAATCAAAAAACGGATATTTATCTTGAGCTCTATTTAATTGTAGCAACAAGAATTGTATGAAGGTTTATTTTACAAAAACTTGTTATTCATCACATTACTGCCAGTAGTCACAGTCTGCATATTTATAGTGCCCAAGTGCCCAAAACCCAAAGCCCAAAGCCCAAACCCCAAAGCCCAAAGCCCAAAGCCCAAAGCCCAAAGCCTAAAACCCAAAGCCCAGAGCCCAAATCCCAAACCCCAAATCCCAAACCCCAAACCCCAAACCCCAAACTAACATACATGTACTTACTTGAGTTTTTAAATATTTTCATTAACTATTTACTGTTTGTGATTGATTATTACTAAAATGTAATATAAAACATTGTATTTAGTACCTACTTGTTAATCAAAAAAGGGATATTTATCTTGAGCTCTAGTTAATTGTAGCAACAAAAATTGTATAAAGGTTTATTTTATAAAAAATTGTTATTCATCACATTACTGCCAGTAGTCACAGTCTGCATATTTAGAGTGCCCGAGTGCCCAAACCCCAAAGCCCAAAGCCCAAAGCCTAAAACCCAAAGCCCAAAGCCCAAAGCCCCAGGCCAAAAGCCCAAACCCCAAACCTCAAACCCCAAACCCCAAACCCCATACTAACATACATGTACTTACTTGAGTCTTTAAATATTTTCATTAACTATTTACTGTTTGTGATTGATTATTACTAAAATGTAATATAAAACATTGTATTTAGTACCTACATGTTAATCAAAAAACGGATATTTATCTTGAGCTCTATTTAATTGTAGCAACAAGAATTGTATAAAGGTTTATTTTATAAAAATTTGTTATTCATCACATTACTGCCAGTAGTCCCAGTCTGCATATTTAGAGTGCCCGAGTGCCCAAACCCCAAAGCCCAAAGCCCCAAGCCCAAAGCTTAAAACCCAAAGCCCAGAGCCCAAATCCCAAACCCCAAACCCCAAATCCCAAACCCCAAACCCCAAACTAACATACATGTACTTACTTGAGTTTTTAAATATTTTCATTAACTATTTACTGTTTGTGATTGATTATTACTAAAATTTAATATAAAACATTGTATTTAGTACCTACTTGTTAATCAAAAAATGGATATTTATCTTGAGCTCTAGTGAATTGTAGCAACAAGAATTGTATGAAGGTTTATTTTATAAAAAATTGTTATTCATCACATTACTGCCAGTAGTCACAGTCTGCATATTTATAGTGCCCGAGTGCCCGAATGCCCAAAGTCCAAAGCCCAAAGCCCAAAGCCCAAAGCCCAAAGCCCAAACCCCAAACCCCAAACCCCAAACTAACACACATGTACTTACTTGAGTCTTTAAATATTTTCATTAACTATTTACTGTTTGTGACTGATTGTTACTAAAATGTAATATAAAACATTGTATTTAGTACCTACATGTTAATCAAAAAACGGATATTTATCTTGAGCTCTATTGAATTGTAGCAATGAGAATTGTATAAAGGTTTGTTTTATAAAAAATTGTTATTCATGACATTACTGCCAGTAGTCACAGTCTGCATAATTATAGTGCCCGAGTGCCTAAACCCCAAACCTTAAACCCCAAACCACAAACCACAAACGCCAAAGCCCAAAGCCCAAAGCCGAAAGCCCAAAGTCCAAAGCCCAAAGCCCAAAGCCTAAAGCTCAAAGCCCAAACCCCAAACCCCAAAACCAAAACTAACATACATGTACTTACTTGAGTCTTTAAATATTTTCATTAACTATTTACTGTTTGTGATTGATTATTACTAAAATGTAATATAAAACATTGTATTTAGTACCTACATGTTAATCAAAAAACAGATATTTATCTTGAGCTCTATTTAATTGTAGAAACAAAAATTGTATAAAAGTTTATTTTATAAAAATTTGTTATTCATCACATTACTGCCAGTAGACACAGTCTGCATAATTATAGTGCCCGAGTGCCCAAACCCCAAACCCCAAAGCCCAAAGCCCAAAGCCCAAAGTGCAAACCCCAAACCCCAAACCCCAAACCCCAAACCCCAAACCCCAAACTAACATACATGCACTTACTTGAGTCTTTAAATATTTTCATTAACTATTTACTGTTTGTGATTGATTATTACTAAAATGTAATATAAAATATTGTATTTAGTACCTACATGTTAATCAAAAAACGGATATTTATCTTGAGCTCTATTGAATTGTGACAACGAAAATTGTATAAAGGTTTAATTTATAAAAATTTGTTATTCATGGCATTACTGCCAGTAGTCACAGTCTGCATAATTATAGTGCCCGAGTGCCCAAACCCCAAAGCCCAAAGCCCAAAACCCAAAGCCCAAAGCCCAATCCCCAAACCTCAAACCCCAAACTAACATACATGTACTTACTTGAGTCTTTAAAGATTTTCATTAACTATTTACTGTTTGTGATTGATTATTACTAAAATGTAATATAAAACATTGTATTTAGTACCTACATGTTAATCAAAAAACGGATATTTATCTTGAGCTCTATTTAACTGTAGCACCAAGAATTGTATAAAGGTTTATTTTATAAAAATTTGTTATTCATGACATTACTGCCAGTAGTCACAGTCTGCATAATTATAGTGCCCGAGTGCCCAAAGCCCAAAGCCCAAAGCCCAAACCCCAAACCCCAAACTCCAAACTAACAAACATGTACTTACTTGAGTCTTTAACTATTTTCATTAACTATTTACTGTTTGTGATTGATTATTACTAAAATGTAATATAAAACATTGTATTTACTACCTACATGTTAATCAAAAAACGGATATTTATCTTGAGCTCTATTTAATTGTAGCAACAAGAATTGTATGAAGGTTTATTTTACAAAAACTTGTTATTCATCACATTACTGCCAGTAGTCACAGTCTGCATATTTATAGTGCCCAAGTGCCCAAAACCCAAAGCCCAAAGCCCAAAGCCCAAACCCCAAAGCCCAAAGCCCAAAGCCCAAAGCCCAAAGCCCAAAGCCTAAAACCCAAAGCCCAGAGCCCAAATCCCAAACCCCAAATCCCAAACCCCAAACCCCAAACCCCAAACTAACATACATGTACTTACTTGAGTTTTTAAATATTTTCATTAACTATTTACTGTTTGTGATTGATTATTACTAAAATGTAATATAAAACATTGTATTTAGTACCTACTTGTTAATCAAAAAAGGGATATTTATCTTGAGCTCTAGTTAATTGTAGCAACAAGAATTGTATAAAGGTTTATTTTATAAAAAATTGTTATTCATCACATTACTGCCAGTAGTCACAGTCTGCATATTTAGAGTGCCCGAGTGCCCAAACCCCAAAGCCCAAAGCCCAAAGCCTAAAACCCAAAGCCCAAAGCCCAAAGCCCCAGGCCAAAAGCCCTAACCCCAAACCTCAAACCCCAAACCCCAAACCCCATACTAACATACATGTACTTACTTGAGTCTTTAAATATTTTCATTAACTATTTACTGTTTGTGATTGATTATTACTAAAATGTAATATAAAACATTGTATTTAATACCTACATGTTAATCAAAAAACGGATATTTATCTTGAGCTCTATTTAATTGTAGCAACAAGAATTGTATAAAGGTTTATTTTATAAAAATTTGTTATTCATCACATTACTGCCAGTAGTCACAGTCTGCATATTTAGAGTGCCCGAGTGCCCAAACCCCAAAGCCCAAAGCCCCAAGCCCAAAGCCTAAAACCCAAAGCCCAGAGCCCAAATCCCAAACCCCAAACCCCAAATCCCAAACCCCAAACCCCAAACTAACATACATGTACTTACTTGAGTTTTTAAATATTTTCATTAACTATTTACTGTTTGTGATTGATTATTACTAAAATTTAATATAAAACATTGTATTTAGTACCTACTTGTTAATCAAAAAATGGATATTTATCTTGAGCTCTAGTGAATTGTAGCAACAAGAATTGTATGAAGGTTTATTTTATAAAAAATTGTTATTCATCACATTACTGCCAGTAGTCACAGTCTGCATATTTATAGTGCCCGAGTGCCCGAATGCCCAAAGTCCAAAGCCCAAAGCCCAAAGCCCAAAGCCCAAAGCCCAAACCCCAAACCCCAAACCCCAAACTAACACACATGTACTTACTTGAGTCTTTAAATATTTTCATTAACTATTTACTGTTTGTGATTGATTGTTACTAAAATGTAATATAAAACATTGTATTTAGTACCTACATGTTAATCAAAAAACGGATATTTATCTTGAGCTCTATTGAATTGTAGCAATGAGAATTGTATAAAGGTTTATTTTATAAAAATTCTTATTCATGACATTACTGCCAATAGTCACAGTCTGCATAATTATAGTGCCCGAGTGCCTAAACCCCAAACCTTAAAACCCAAACCACAAACCACAAACGCCAAAGCCCAAAGCCCAAAGCCCAAAGCCGAAAGCCCAAAGTCCAAAGCCCAAAGCCCAAAGCCTAAAGCCCAAAGCCCAAACCCCAAACCCCAAACCCAAAACTAACATACATGTACTTACTTGAGTCTTTAAATATTTTCATTAACTATTTACTGTTTGTGATTGATTATTACTAAAATGTAATATAAAACATTGTATTTAGTACCTACATGTTAATCAAAAAACAGATATTTATCTTGAGCTCTATTTAATTGTAGAAACAAGAATTGTATAAAAGTTTATTTTATAAATATTTGTTATTCATCACATTACTGTCAGTAGACACAGTCTGCATAATTATAGTGCCCGAGTGCCTAAACCCCAAACCCCAAAGCCCAAAGCCCAAAGCCCAAAGTGCAAACCCCAAACCCCAAACCCCAAACCCCAAACCCCAAACCCCAAACTAACATACATGCACTTACTTGAGTCTTTAAATATTTTCATTAACTATTTACTGTTTGTGATTGATTATTACTAAAATGTAATATAAAATATTGTATTTAGTACCTACATGTTAATCAAAAAACGGATATTTATCTTGAGCTCTATTGAATTGTAACAACGAAAATTGTATAAAGGTTTAATTTATAAAAATTTGTTATTCATGGCATTACTGCCAGTAGTCACAGTCTGCATAATTATAGTGCCCGAGTGCCCAAACCCCAAAGCCCAAAGCCCAAAGCCCAAAGCCCAAAGCCCAAAGCCCAATCCCCAAACCTCAAACCCCAAACTAACATACATGTACTTACTTGAGTCTTTAAATATTTTCATTAACTATTTACTGTTTGTGATTGATTATTACTAAAATGTAATATAAAACATTGTATTTAGTACCTACATGTTAATCAAAAAAAGGATATTTATCTTGAGCTCTATTGAATTGTAACAACGAAAAATGTATAAAGGTTTAATTTATAAAAATTTGTTATTCATGACATTACTGCCAGTAGTCACAGTCTGCATAATTATAGTGCCCGAGTGCCCAAAGCCCAAAGCCCAAAGCCCAAAGCCCAAAGCCCAATCCCCAAGCCTCAAACCCCAAACTAACATACATGTACTTACTTGAGTCTTTACATATTTTCCTCAACTATTTACTGTTTGTGATTGATTATTACTAAAATATAATATAAAACATTGTATTTAGTACCTACATGTTAATCAAAAAAAGGATATTTATCTTGAGCTCTATTTAATTGTAGCAACAAGAATTGTATATAGGATTATTTTATAAAAATTCGTTATTCATCACATTACTGCCAGTAGTCACAGTCTGCATAATTATAGTGCCCGAGTGCCCAAACCCCGAAGCCCAAAGCCCAAAGCCCAAAGCCCAAAGCCCAAAGCCCAAAGCCCAAAGCCCAAACCCCAAATCTCAAACCCCAAACCCCAAACCCCAAACTAACATACATGTACTTACTTGAGTCTTTAAATATTTTCATTAACTATTTACTGTTTGTGATTGATTATTACTAAAATGTAATATAAAACATTGTATTTAGTACCTACATGTTAATCAAAAAACAGATATTTATCTTGAGCTCTATTTAATTGTAGAAACAAGAATTGTATAAAAGTTTATTTTATAAATATTTGTTATTCATCACATTACTGTCAGTAGACACAGTCTGCATAATTATAGTGCCCGAGTGCCTAAACCCCAAACCCCAAAGCCCAAAGCCCAAAGCCCAAAGCCCAAAGCCCAAAGTCCAAAGCCCAAAGCCCAAAGCCCAAAGCCTAAAGCCCAAAGCCCAAACCCCAAACCCCAAACCCCAAACTAACACACATGTACTTACTTGAGTCTTTAAATATTTTCATTAACTATTTACTGTTTGTGATTGATTGTTACTAAAATGTAATATAAAACATTGTATTTAGTACCTACATGTTAATCAAAAAACGGATATTTATCTTGAGCTCTATTGAATTGTAGCAATGAGAATTGTATAAAGGTTTATTTTATAAAAAATTGTTATTCATGACATTACTGCCAGTAGTCACAGTCTGCATAATTATAGTGCCCGAGTGCCTAAACCCCAAACCTTAAACCCCAAACCACAAACCACAAACGCCAAAGCCCAAAGCCCAAAGCCCAAAGCCGAAAGCCCAAAGTCCAAAGCCCAAAGCCCAAAGCCTAAAGCCCAAAGCCCAAACCCCAAACCCCAAACCCAAAACTAACATACATGTACTTACTTGAGTCTTTAAATATTTTCATTAACTATTTACTGTTTGTGATTGATTATTACTAAAATGTAATATAAAACATTGTATTTAGTACCTACATGTTAATCAAAAAACAGATATTTATCTTGAGCTCTATTTAATTGTAGAAACAAGAATTGTATAAAAGTTTATTTTATAAATATTTTTTATTCATCACATTACTGTCAGTAGACACAGTCTGCATAATTATAGTGCCCGAGTGCCCAAACCCCAAACCCCAAAGCCCAAAGCCCAAAGCCCAAAGCCCAAAGTGCAAACCCCAAACCCCAAACCCCAAACCCCAAACTAACATACATGCACTTACTTGAGTCTTTAAATATTTTCATTAACTATTTACTGTTTGTGATTGATTATTACTAAAATGTAATATAAAATATTGTATTTCGTACCTACATGTTAATCAAAAAACGGATATTTATCTTGAGCTCTATTGAATTGTAACAACGAAAATTGTATAAAGGTTTAATTTATAAAAATTTGTTATTCATGGCATTACTGCCAGTAGTCACAGTCTGCATAATTATAGTGCCCGAGTGCCCAAACCCCAAAGCCCAAAGCCCAAAGCCCAAAGCCCAAAGCCCAAAGCCCAATCCCCAAACCTCAAACCCCAAACTAACATACATGTACTTACTTGAGTCTTTAAATATTTTCATTAACTATTTACTGTTTGTGATTGATTATTACTAAAATGTAATATAAAACATTGTATTTAGTACCTACATGTTAATCAAAAAAAGGATATTTATCTTGAGCTCTATTGAATTGTAACAATGAAAAATGTATAAAGGTTTAATTTATAAAAATTTGTTATTCATGACATTACTGCCAGTAGTCACAGTCTGCATAATTATAGTGCCCGAGTGCCCAAAGCCCAAAGCCCAAAGCCCAAAGCCCAAAGCCCAAAGCCCAAAGCCCAATCCCCAAGCCTCAAACCCCAAACTAACATACATGTACTTACTTGAGTCTTTACATATTTTCCTCAACTATTTACTGTTTGTGATTGATTATTACTAAAATATAATATAAAACATTGTATTTAGTACCTACATGTTAATCAAAAAAAGGATATTTATCTTGAGCTCTATTTAATTGTAGCAACAAGAATTGTATATAGGATTATTTTATAAAAATTCGTTATTCATCACATTACTGCCAGTAGTCACAGTCTGCATAATTATAGTGCCCGAGTGCCCAAACCCCGAAGCCCAAAGCCCAAAGCCCAAAGCCCAAAGCCCAAAGCCCAAAGCCCAAACCCCAAATCCCAAACCCCAAACCCCAAACCCCAAACTAACATACATGTACTTACTTGAGTTTTTAAATATTTTCATTAACTATTTACTGTTTGTGATTGATTATTACTAAAATGTAATATAAAACATTGTATTTAGTACCTACATGTTAATCAAAAAACGGATATTTATCTTGAGCTCTAGTTAATTGTAGCAACAAGAATTGTATAAAGGTTTATTTTATTAAAAATTGTTATTCATCACATTACTGCCAGTAGTCACAGTCTGCATATTTATAGTGCCCGAATGCCCAAAGTCCAAAGCCCAAAGCCCAAAGCCCAAAGCCCAAAGCCCAAACCCCAAACCCCAAACCCCAAACTAACACACATGTACTTACTTGAGTCTTTAAATATTTTCATTAACTATTTACTGTTTGTGATTGATTGTTACTACAATGTAATATAAAACATTGTATTTAGTACCTACATGTTAATCAAAAAACGGATATTTATCTTGAGCTCTATTGAATTGTAGCAATGAGAATTGTATAAAGGTTTATTTTATAAAAATTTGTTATTCATGACATTACTGCCAGTAGTCACAGTCTGCATAATTATAGTGCCCGAGTGCCCAAACCCCAAACCTTAAACCCCAAACCACAAACCACAAACGCCAAAGCCCAAAGCCCAAAGCCCAAAGCCCAAAGCCCAAAGCCCAAAGTCCAAAGCCCAAAGCCCAAAGCCCAAAGCCTAAAGCCCAAAGCCCAACCCCCAAACCCCAAACCCAAAACTAACATACATGTACTTACTTGAGTCTTTAAATATTTTCATTAACTATTTACTGTTTGTGATTGATTATTACTAAAATGTAATATAAAACATTGTATTTAGTACCTACATGTTAATCAAAAAAGGATATTTATCTTGAGCTCTATTTAATTGTAGCAACAAGAATTGTATATAGGTTTATTTTATAAAAATTCGTTATTCATCACATTACTGCCAGTAGTCACAGTCTGCATAATTATAGTGCCCGAGTGCCCAAACCCCGAAGCCCAAAGCCCAAAGCCCAAAGCCCAAAGCCCAAAGCCCAAAGCCCAAACCCCAAATCCCAAACCCCAAACCCCAAACCCCAAACTAACATACATGTACTTACTTGAGTTTTTAAATATTTTCATTAACTATTTACTGTTTGTGATTGATTATTACTAAAATGTAATATAAAACATTGTATTTAGTACCTACATGTTAATCAAAAAAAGGATATTAATCTTGAGCTCTATTTAATTGTAGCAACAAGAATTGTATAAAGATTTATTTTATAAAAAATTGTTATTCATGACATTACTGCCAGTAGTCACAGTCTGCATAATTATAGTGCCCGAGTGCCCAAAGCCCAAAGCCCAAAGCCCAAAGCCCAAAGCCCAAAGCCCAAAGCCCAAAGCCCAAAGCCCAAAGCCCAAAGCCCAAAGCCCAATCCCCAAGCCTCAAACCCCAAACTAACATACATGTACTTACTTGAGTCTTTAAATATTTTCCTTAACTATTTACTGTTTGTGATTGATTATTACTAAAATGTAATATAAAACATTGTATTTAGTACCTACATGTTAATCAAAAAAAGGATATTTATCTTGAGCTCTATTTAATTGTAGCAACAAGAATTGTATATAGGTTTATTTTATAAAAATTCGTTATTCATCACATTACTGCCAGTTGTCACAGTCTGCATAATTATAGTGCCCGAGTGCCCAAACCCCGAAGCCCAAAGCCCAAAGCCCAAACCCCAAACCCCAAACCCCAAACCCCAAACTAACATACATGTACTTACTTGAGTCTTTAAATGTTTTCATTAACTATTTACTGTTTGTGATTGATTATTACTAAAATGTAATTTAAAACATTGTATTTAGTACCTACATGTTAATCAAAAAACGGATATTTATCTTGAGCTCTATTTAACTGTAGCACCAAGAATTGTATAAAGGTTTATTTTATAAAAATTTGTTATTCATGACATTACTGCCAGTAGTCACAGTCTGCATAATTATAGTGCCCGAGTGCCCAAAGCCCAAAGCCCAAAGCCCAAAGCCCAAAGCCCAAAGCCCAATCCCCAAGCCTCACACCCCAAACTAACATACATGTACTTACTTGAGTCTTTAAATATTTTCCTTAACTATTTACTGTTTGTGATTGATTATTACTAAAATGTAATATAAAACATTGTATTTAGTACCTACATGTTAATCAAAAAAAGGATATTTATCTTGAGCTCTATTTCATTGTAGCAACAATAATTGTATATAGGTTTATTTTATAAAAATTCGTTATTCATCACGTTACTGCCAGTAGTCACAGTCTGCATAATTATAGTGCCCGAGTGCCCAAACCCCGAAGCCCAAAGCCCAAAGCCCAAAGCCCAAAGCCCAAAGCCCAAAGCCCAAAGCCCAAACCCCAAACTAACATACATGTACTTACTTGAGTTTTTAAACATTTTCATTAACTATTTACTGTTTGTGATTGATTGTTACTAAAATGTAATATAAAACATTGTATTTAGTACCTACTTGTTAATCAAAAAATGGATATTTATCTTGAGCTCTAGTTAATGGTAGCAACAAGAATTGTATAAAGGTTTATTTTATAAAAAATTGTTATTCATCACATTACTGCCAGTAGTCACAGTCTGCATAATTAGAGTGCCCGAGTGCCCAAACCCCAAACCCCGAAGCCCAAAGCCCAAAGCCCAAACCTTAAACCCCAAACCCCAAACCCCAAACCCCAAAGCCCAAAGCCCAAAGCCCAAAGCCCAAAGCCCAAAGCCCAAAGCCCAAAGCCCAAAGCCCAATCCCCAAACCTCAAACCCCAAACTAACATGCATGTACTTACTTGAGTCTTTAAATATTTTCATTAACTATTTACTGTTTGTGATTGATTATTACTAAAATGTAATATAAAACATTGTATTTAGTACCTACATGTTAATCAAAAAAAGGATATTTATCTTGAGCTCTATTGAATTGTAACAACGAGAATTGTATAAAGGTTTAATTTATAAAAATTTGTTATTGATGACATTACTGCCAGTAGTCACAGTCTGCATATTTATAGTGCCCGAATGCCCAAAGTCCAAAGCCCAAAGCCCAAAGCCCAAAGCCCAAAGCCCAAAGCCCAAACCCCAAACCCCAAACCCCAAACTAACACACATGTACTTACTTGAGTCTTTAAATATTTTCATTAACTATTTACTGTTTGTGATTGATTGGTACTAAAATGTAATATAAAACATTGTATTTAGTACCTACATGTTAATCAAAAAACGGATATTTATCTTGAGCTCTATTGAATTGTAGCAATGAGAATTGTATAAAGGTTTATCTTATAAAAAATTGTTATTCATGACATTACTGCCAGTAGTCACAGTCTGCATAATTATAGTGCCCGAGTTCCCAAACCCCAAACCCCGAAGCCCAAAGCCCAAAGCCCAAACCTTAAACCCCAAACCCCAAACCCCAAACCCCAAAGCCCAAAGCCCAAAGCCCAAAGCCCAAAGCCCAAAGCCCAAAGCCGAATCCCCAAACCTCAAACCCCAAACTAACATACATGTACTTACTTGAGTCTTTAAATATTTTCATTAACTATTTACTGTTTGTGATTGATTATTACTAAAATGTAATATAAAACATTGTATTTAGTACCTACATGTTAATCAAAAAAAGGATATTTATCTTGAGCTCTATTGAATTGTAACAACGAGAATTGTATGAAGGTTTAATTTATAAAAATTTGTTATTCATGACATTACTGCCAGTAGTCACAGTCTGCATAATTATAGTGCCCGAGTGCCCAAAGCCCAAAGCCCAAAGCCCAAAGCCCAAAGCCCAATCCCCAAGCCTCAAACCCCAAACTAACATACATGTACTTACTTGAATCTTTAAATATTTTCCTTAACTATTTACTGTTTGTGATTGATTATTACTAAAATGTAATATAAAACATTGTATTTAGTACCTACATGTTAATCAAAAAAAGGATATTTATCTTGAGCTCTATTTAATTGTAGCAACAATAATTGTATGAAGGTTTATTTTATAAAAATTCGTTATTCATCACATTACTGCCAGTAGTCACAGTCTGCATAATTATAGTGCCCGAGTGCCCAAACCCCGAAGCCCAAAGCCCAAACCCCAAACCTTAAACACCAAAGCCCAAACCCCAAACCCCATAGCCCAAAGCCCAAAGCCCAAAGCCCAAAGCCCAAAGCCCAAAGCCCAAAGCCCAAAGCCCAAAGCCCAAAGCCCAAACCCCAAAGCCCAAAGCCCAAAGCCCAAACCTCAAACCCCAAATTCCACACCCCAAACTAACATACATGTACTTACTTGAGTCTTTAAATATTTTCATTAACTATTAACTCTTTGTGATTGATTATTACTAAAATGTAATATAAAACATTGTATTTAGTACCTACATGTTAATCAAAAAACAGATATCTATCTTAAGCTCTATTTAATTGTAGCAACAAGAATTGTATAAAGGTTTATTTTATAAAAATTTGTTATTCATCACATTACAGCCAGTAGTCACAGTCTGCATATTTATAGTGACCGAGTGCCCGAACCCCAAACCCTAAACCCCAAACCTTAAACCCCAAACCCCAAACCCCAAACCCCAAAGCCCAAAGCCCAAAGCCCAAAGCCCAAACCCCAAACCCCAAACCCCAAACTCCAAACTAACATACATGTACTTACTTGAGTCTTTAACTATTTTCATTAAATATTTACTGTTTGTGATTGATTATTACTAAAATGTAATATAAAACATTGTATTTAGTACCTACATGTTAATCAAAAAACGGATATTTATCTTGAGCTCTATTTAATTGTAGCAACAAGAATTGTATAAAGGTTTAATTTACAAAAACTTGTTATTCATCACATTACTGCCAGTAGTCGCAGTCTGCATATTTATAGTGCCCAAGTACCCAAAACCCAAAGCCCAAAACCCAAAGCCCAAAGCCCAAAGCCCAAACCCCAAACCCCAAACCCCAAACCCCAAACCCCAAACCCCAAACTAACATACATGTACTTACTTGAGTCTTTAAATATTTTCATTAACTATTTACTGTTTGTGATTGATTATTACTAAAATGTAATATAAAACATTGTATTTGCTACCTACATGTTAATCAAAAAACGGATATTTATCTTGAGCTCTATTGAATTGTAGCAATGAGAATTGTATAAAGGTTTATTTTATAAAAAAATTGTTATTCATGACATTACTGCCAGTAGTCACAGTCTGCATAATTATAGTGCCCGAGTGCCCAAACCCCAAACCTTAAACCCCAAACCACAAACCACAAACGCCAAAGCCCAAAGCCCAAAGCCCAAAGCCCAAAGCCCAAAGTCCAAAGCCCAAAGCCCAAAGCCTAAAGCCCAAAGCCCAAACCCCAAACCCCAAACCCAAAACTAACATACATGTACTTACTTGAGTCTTTAAATATTTTCATTAACTATTTACTGTTTGTGATTGATTATTACTAAAATGTAATATAAAACATTGTATTTAGTACCTACATGTTACTCAAAAAACAGATATTTATCTTGAGCTCTATTTAATTGTAGCAACAAGAATTGTATAAAAGTTTATTTTATAAAAAATTGTTATTCATCACATTACTGCCAGTAGACACAGTCTGCATAATTATAGTGCCCAAGTGCCCAAACCCCAAACCCCGAAGCCCAAAGCCCAAAGCCCAAAGTGCAAACCCCAAACCCCAAACCCCAAACCCCAAACCCCAAACCCCAAACCCCAAACCCCAAACCCCAAACTAACATACATGCACTTACTTGAGTCTTTAAATATTTTCATTAACTATTTACTGTTTGTGATTGATTATTACTAAAATGTAATATAAAATATTGTATTTAGTACCTACATGTTAATCAAAAAATGGATATTTATCTTGAGCTCTATTGAATTGTAACAACGAGAATTGTATAAATGTTTAATTTATAAAAGTTTGTTATTCATGACATTACTGCCAGTAGTCACAGTCTGCATAATTATAGTGCCCGAGTGCCCAAACCCCAAAGCCTAAAGCCCAAAGCCCAAAGCCCAAAGCCCAAAGCCCAATCCCCAAACCTCAAACCCCAAACTAACATACATGTACTTACTTGAGTCTTTAAATATTTTCATTAACTATGTACTGTTTGTGATTTATTATTACTAAAATGTAATATAAAACATTGTATTTAGTACCTACATGTTAATCAAAAAAAGGATATTTATCTTGAGCTCTATTGAATTGTAACAACGAGAATTGTATAAAGGTTTAATTTATAAAAATTTGTTATTCATGATATTACTGCCAGTAGTCACAGTCTGCATAATTATAGTGCCCGAGTGCCCAAAGCCCAAAGCCCAAAGCCCAAAGCCCAAAGCCCAAAGCCCAAAGCCCAAAGCCCAAAGCCCAATCCCCAAGCCTCAAACCCCAAACTAACATACATGTACTTACTTGAGTCTTTAAATATTTTCCTTAACTATTTACTGTTTGTGATTGATTATTACTAAAATGTAATATAAAACATTGTATTTAGTACCTACATGTTAATCAAAAAAAGGATATTTATCTTGAGCTCTATTTAATTGTAGCAACAAGAATTGTATATAGGTTTATTTTATAAAAATTCGTTATTCATCACATTACTGCCAGTTGTCACAGTCTGCATAATTATAGTGCCCGAGTGCCCAAACCCCGAAGCCCAAAGCCCAAAGCCCAAAGCCCAAACCCCAAACCCCAAACCCCAAACTAACATACATGTACTTACTTGAGTCTTTAAATGTTTTCATTAACTATTTACTGTTTGTGATTGATTATTACTAAAATGTAATTTAAAACATTGTATTTAGTACCTACATGTTAATCAAAAAACGGATATTTATCTTGAGCTCTATTTAACTGTAGCACCAAGAATTGTATAAAGGTTTATTTTATAAAAATTTGTTATTCATGACATTACTGCCAGTAGTCACAGTCTGCATAATTATAGTGCACGAGTGCCCAAAGCCCAAAGCCAAAAGCCCAAAGCCCAAAGCCCAAAGCCCAATCCCCAAGCCTCACACCCCAAACTAACATACATGTACTTACTTGAGTCTTTAAATATTTTCCTTAACTATTTACTGTTTGTGATTGATTATTACTAAAATGTAATATAAAACATTGTATTTAGTACCTACATGTTAATCAAAAAAAGGATATTTATCTTGAGCTCTATTTCATTGTAGCAACAAGAATTGTATATAGGTTTATTTTATAAAAATTCGTTATTCATCACGTTACTGCCAGTAGTCACAGTCTGCATAATTATAGTGCCCGAGTGCCCAAACCCCGAAGCCCAAAGCCCAAAGCCCAAAGCCCAAAGCCCAAAGCCCAAAGCCCAAAGCCCAAAGCCCAAACCCCAAATCCCAAACCCCAAACCCCAAACCCCAAACCCCAAACCCCAAACCCCAAACCCCAAACCCCAAGCCCAAAGCCCAAAGCCCAAACCTTAAACCCCAAACCCCAAACCCCAAACCCCAAAGCCCAAAGCCCAAAGCCCAAAGCCCAAAGCCCAAAGCCCAATCCCCAAACCTCAAACCCCAAACTAACATACATGTACTTACTTGAGTCTTTAAATATTTTCATTAACTATTTACTGTTTGTGATTGATTATTACTAAAATGTAATATAAAACATTGTATTTAGTACCTACATGTTAATCAAAAAAAGGATATTTATCTTGAGCTCTATTGAATTGTAACAACGAGAATTGTATAAAGGTTTAATTTATAAAAATTTGTTATTCATGACATTACTGCCAGTAGTCACAGTCTGCATATTTATAGTGCCCGAATGCCCAAAGTCCATAGCCCAAAGCCCAAAGCCCAAAGCCCAAAGCCCAAAGCCCAAAGCCCAAACCCCAAACCCCAAACCCCAAACTAACACACATGTACTTACTTGAGTCTTTAAATATTTTCATTAACTATTTACTGTTTGTGATTGATTATTACTAAAATGTAATATAAAACATTGTATTTAGTACCTACATGTTAATCAAAAAAAGGATATTTATCTTGAGCTCTATTTCATTGTAGCAACAAGAATTGTATATAGGTTTATTTTATAAAAATTCGTTATTCATCACGTTACTGCCAGTAGTCACAGTCTGCATAATTATAGTGCCCGAGTGCCCAAACCCCGAAGCCCAAAGCCCAAAGCCCAAAGCCCAAAGCCCAAAGCCCAAAGCCCAAAGCCCAAAGCCAAAAGCCCAAAGCCCAAAGCCCAAAGCCCAAAGCCCAAAGCCCAAAGCCCAAAGCCCAAAGCCCAAAGCCCAAAGCCCAAACCCCAAACCCCAAACTAACATACATGTACTTACTTGAGTTTTTAAACATTTTCATTAACTATTTACTGTTTGTGATTGATTATTACTAAAATTTAATATAAAACATTGTATTTAGTACCTACATGTTAATCAAAAAATGGATATTTATCTTGAGCTCTAGTTAATGGTAGCAACAAGAATTGTATAAAGGTTTATTTTATAAAAAATTGTTATTCATCACATTACTGCCAGTAGTCACAGTCTGCATAATTATAGTGCCCGAGTGCCCAAACCCCAAACCCCGAAGCCCAAAGCCCAAAGCCCAAACCTTAAACCCCAAACCCCAAACCCCAAACCCCAAAGCCCAAAGCCCAAAGCCCACAGCCCAAAGCCCAAAGCCCAAAGCCCAAAGCCCAATCCCCAAACCTCAAACCCCAAACTAACATGCATGTACTTACTTGAGTCTTTAAATATTTTCATTAACTGTTTACTGTTTGTGATTGATTATTACTAAAATGTAATATAAAACATTGTATTTAGTACCTACATGTTAATCAAAAAAAGGATATTTATCTTGAGCTCTATTGAATTGTAACAACGAGAATTGTATAAAGGTTTAATTTATAAAAATTGGTTATTCATGACATTACTGCCAGTAGTCACAGTCTTCATATTTATAGTGCCCGAATGCCCAAAGTCCAAAGCCCAAAGCCCAAAGCCCAAAGCCCAAAGCCCAAAGCCCAAACCCCAAACCCCAAACCCCAAACTAACACACATGTACTTACTTGAGTCTTTAAATATTTTCATTAACTATTTACTGTTTGTGATTGATTGTTACTAAAATGTAATATAAAACATTGTATTTAGTACCTACATGTTAATCAAAAAACGGATATTTATCTTGAGCTCTATTGAATTGTAGCAATGAGAATTGTATAAAGGTTTATCTTATAAAAAATTGTTATTCATGACATTACTGCCAGTAGTCACAGTCTGCATAATTATAGTGCCCGAGAGCCCAAACCCCAAACCCCGAAGCCCAAAGCCCAAAGCCCAAACCTTAAACCCCAAACCCCAAACCCCAAACCCCAAAGCCCAAAGCCCAAAGCCCAAAGCCCAAAGCCCAAAGCCCAATCCCCAAACCTCAAACCCCAAACTAACATACATGCACTTACTTGAGTCTTTAAATATTTTCATTAACTATTTACTGTTTGTGATTGATTATTACTAAAATGTAATATAAAACATTGTATTTAGTACCTACATGTTAATCAAAAAAAGGATATTTATCTTGAGCTCTATTGAATTGTAACAACGAGAATTGTATAAAGGTTTAATTTATAAAAATTTGTTATTCATGACATTACTGCCAGTAGTCACAGTCTGCATAATTATAGTGCCCGAGTGCCCAAAGCCCAAAGCCCAAAGCCCAAAGCCCAAAGCCCAATCCCCAAGCCTCAAACCCCAAACTAACATACATGTACTTACTTGAGTCTTTAAATATTTTCCTTAACTATTTACTGTTTGTGATTGATTATTACTAAAATGTAATATAAAACATTGTATTTAGTACCTACATGTTAATCAAAAAAAGGATATTTATCTTGAGCTCTATTTCATTGCAGCAACAATAATTGTATATAGGTTTATTTTATAAAAATTCGTTATTCATCACGTTACTGCCAGTAGTCACAGTCTGCATAATTATAGTGCCCGAGTGCCCAAACCCCGAAGCCCAAAGCCCAAAGCCCAAAGCCCAAAGCCCAAAGCCCAAAGCCCAAAGCCCAATCCCCAAGCCTCACACCCCAAACTAACATACATGTACTTACTTGAGTCTTTAAATATTTTCCTTAACTATTTACTGTTTGTGATTGATTATTACTAAAATGTAATATAAAACATTGTATTTAGTACCTACATGTTAATCAAAAAAAGGATATTTATCTTGAGCTCTATTTCATTGTAGCAACAAGAATTGTATATAGGTTTATTTTATAAAAATTCGTTATTCATCACGTTACTGCCAGTAGTCACAGTCTGCATAATTATAGTGCCCGAGTGCCCAAACCCCGAAGCCCAAAGCCCAAAGCCCAAAGCCCAAAGCCCAAAGCCCAAAGCCCAAAGCCCAAAGCCCAAACCCCAAATCCCAAACCCCAAACCCCAAACCCCAAACCCCAAACCCCAAACCCCAAACCCCAAGCCCAAAGCCCAAAGCCCAAACCTTAAACCCCAAACCCCAAACCCCAAACCCCAAAGCCCAAAGCCCAAAGCCCAAAGCCCAAAGCCCAAAGCCCAAAGCCCAATCCCCAAACCTCAAACCCCAAACTAACATACATGTACTTACTTGAGTCTTTAAATATTTTCATTAACTATTTACTGTTTGTGATTGATTATTACTAAAATGTAATATAAAACATTGTATTTAGTACCTACATGTTAATCAAAAAAAGGATATTTATCTTGAGCTCTATTGAATTGTAACAACGAGAATTGTATAAAGGTTTAATTTATAAAAATTTGTTATTCATGACATTACTGCCAGTAGTCACAGTCTGCATATTTATAGTGCCCGAATGCCCAAAGTCCAAAGCCCAAAGCCCAAAGCCCAAAGCCCAAAGCCCAAAGCCCAAACCCCAAACCCCAAACCCCAAACTAACACACATGTACTTACTTGAGTCTTTAAATATTTTCATTAACTATTTACTGTTTGTGATTGATTATTACTAAAATGTAATATAAAACATTGTATTTAGTACCTACATGTTAATCAAAAAAAGGATATTTATCTTGAGCTCTATTTCATTGTAGCAACAAGAATTGTATATAGGTTTATTTTATAAAAATTCGTTATTCATCACGTTACTGCCAGTAGTCACAGTCTGCATAATTATAGTGCCCGAGTGCCCAAACCCCGAAGCCCAAAGCCCAAAGCCCAAAGCCCAAAGCCCAAAGCCCAAAGCCCAAAGCCAAAAGCCCAAAGCCCAAAGCCCAAAGCCCAAAGCCCAAAGCCCAAAGCCCAAAGCCCAAAGCCCAAAGCCCAAACCCCAAACCCCAAACTAACATACATGTACTTACTTGAGTTTTTAAACATTTTCATTAACTATTTACTGTTTGTGATTGATTATTACTAAAATTTAATATAAAACATTGTATTTAGTACCTACATGTTAATCAAAAAATGGATATTTATCTTGAGCTCTAGTTAATGGTAGCAACAAGAATTGTATAAAGGTTTATTTTATAAAAAATTGTTATTCATCACATTACTGCCAGTAGTCACAGTCTGCATAATTATAGTGCCCGAGTGCCCAAACCCCAAACCCCGAAGCCCAAAGCCCAAAGCCCAAACCTTAAACCCCAAACCCCAAACCCCAAACCCCAAAGCCCAAAGCCCAAAGCCCACAGCCCAAAGCCCAAAGCCCAAAGCCCAAAGCCCAAAGCCCAAACCTTAAACCCCAAACCCCAAACCCCAAACCCCAAACCCCAAAGCCCAAAGCCCAAAGCCCAAAGCCCAAAGCCCAAAGCCCAAAGCCCAATCCCCAAACCTCAAACCCCAAACTAACATGCATGTACTTACTTGAGTCTTTAAATATTTTCATTAACTATTTACTGTTTGTGATTGATTATTACTAAAATGTAATATAAAACATTGTATTTAGTACCTACATGTTAATCAAAAAAAGGATATTTATCTTGAGCTCTATTGAATTGTAACAACGAGAATTGTATAAAGGTTTAATTTATAAAAATTTGTTATTGATGACATTACTGCCAGTAGTCACAGTCTGCATATTTATAGTGCACGAATGCCCAAAGTCCAAAGCCCAAAGCCCAAAGCCCAAAGCCCAAAGCCCAAACCCCAAACCCCAAACCCCAAACTAACACACATGTACTTACTTGAGTCTTTAAATATTTTCATTAACTATTTACTGTTTGTGATTGATTGGTACTAAAATGTAATATAAAACATTGTATTTAGTACCTACATGTTAATCAAAAAACGGATATTTATCTTGAGCTCTATTGAATTGTAGCAATGAGAATTGTATAAAGGTTTATCTTATAAAAAATTGTTATTCATGACATTACTGCCAGTAGTCACAGTCTGCATAATTATAGTGCCCGAGTTCCCAAACCCCAAACCCCGAAGCCCAAAGCCCAAAGCCCAAACCTTAAACCCCAAACCCCAAACCCCAAACCCCAAAGCCCAAAGCCCAAAGCCCAAAGCCCAAAGCCCAAAGCCCAAAGCCGAATCCCCAAACCTCAAACCCCAAACTAACATACATGTACTTACTTGAGTCTTTAAATATTTTCATTAACTATTTACTGTTTGTGATTGATTATTACTAAAATGTAATATAAAACATTGTATTTAGTACCTACATGTTAATCAAAAAAAGGATATTTATCTTGAGCTCTATTGAATTGTAACAACGAGAATTGTATGAAGGTTTAATTTATAAAAATTTGTTATTCATGACATTACTGCCAGTAGTCACAGTCTGCATAATTATAGTGCCCGAGTGCCCAAAGCCCAAAGCCCAAAGCCCAAAGCCCAAAGCCCAATCCCCAAGCCTCAAACCCCAAACTAACATACATGTACTTACTTGAATCTTTAAATATTTTCCTTAACTATTTACTGTTTGTGATTGATTATTACTAAAATGTAATATAAAACATTGTATTTAGTACCTACATGTTAATCAAAAAAAGGATATTTATCTTGAGCTCTATTTAATTGTAGCAACAAGAATTGTATGAAGGTTTATTTTATAAAAATTCGTTATTCATCACATTACTGCCAGTAGTCACAGTCTGCATAATTATAGTGCCCGAGTGCCCAAACCCCGAAGCCCAAAGCCCAAACCCCAAACCTTAAACACCAAAGCCCAAACCCCAAACCCCATAGCCCAAAGCCCAAAGCCCAAAGCCCAAAGCCCAAAGCCCAAAGCCCAAAGCCCAAAGCCCAAAGCCCAAAGCCCAAAGCCCAAACCCCAAAGCCCAAAGCCCAAAGCCCAAACCTCAAACCCCAAATTCCACACCCCAAACTAACATACATGTACTTACTTGAGTCTTTAAATATTTTCATTAACTATTAACTCTTTGTGATTGATTATTACTAAAATGTAATATAAAACATTGTATTTAGTACCTACATGTTAATCAAAAAACAGATATCTATCTTAAGCTCTATTTAATTGTAGCAACAAGAATTGTATAAAGGTTTATTTTATAAAAATTTGTTATTCATCACATTACAGCCAGTAGTCACAGTCTGCATATTTATAGTGACCGAGTGCCCGAACCCCAAACCCTAAACCCCAAACCTTAAACCCCAAACCCCAAACCCCAAACCCCAAACCCCAAAGCCCAAAGCCCAAAGCCCAAAGCCCAAACCCCAAACCCCAAACCCCAAACTCCAAACTAACATACATGTACTTACTTGAGTCTTTAACTATTTTCATTAAATATTTACTGTTTGTGATTGATTATTACTAAAATGTAATATAAAACATTGTATTTAGTACCTACATGTTAATCAAAAAACGGATATTTATCTTGAGCTCTATTTAATTGTAGCAACAAGAATTGTATAAAGGTTTAATTTACAAAAACTTGTTATTCATCACATTACTGCCAGTAGTCACAGTCTGCATATTTATAGTGCCCAAGTACCCAAAACCCAAAGCCCAAAACCCAAAGCCCAAAGCCCAAAGCCCAAACCCCAAACCCCAAACCCCAAACCCCAAACCCCAAACTAACATACATGTACTTACTTGAGTCTTTAAATATTTTCATTAACTATTTACTGTTTGTGATTGATTATTACTAAAATGTAATATAAAACATTGTATTTGCTACCTACATGTTAATCAAAAAACGGATATTTATCTTGAGCTCTATTGAATTGTAGCAATGAGAATTGTATAAAGGTTTATTTTATAAAAAAATTGTTATTCATGACATTACTGCCAGTAGTCACAGTCTGCATAATTATAGTGCCCGAGTGCCCAAACCCCAAACCTTAAACCCCAAACCACAAACCACAAACGCCAAAGCCCAAAGCCCAAAGCCCAAAGCCCAAAGCCCAAAGTCCAAAGCCCAAAGCCCAAAGCCTAAAGCCCAAAGCCCAAACCCCAAACCCCAAACCCAAAACTAACATACATGTACTTACTTGAGTCTTTAAATATTTTCATTAACTATTTACTGTTTGTGATTGATTATTACTAAAATGTAATATAAAACATTGTATTTAGTACCTACATGTTACTCAAAAAACAGATATTTATCTTGAGCTCTATTTAATTGTAGCAACAAGAATTGTATAAAAGTTTATTTTATAAAAAATTGTTATTCATCACATTACTGCCAGTAGACACAGTCTGCATAATTATAGTGCCCGAGTGCCCAAACCCCAAACCTCGAAGCCCAAAGCCCAAAGCCCAAAGTGCAAACCCCAAACCCCAAACCCCAAACCCCAAACCCCAAACCCCAAACCCCAAACCCCAAACTAACATACATGCACTTACTTGAGTCTTTAAATATTTTCATTAACTATTTACTGTTTGTGATTGATTATTACTAAAATGTAATATAAAATATTGTATTTAGTACCTACATGTTAATCAAAAAACGGATATTTATCTTGAGCTCTATTGAATTGTAACAACGAGAATTGTATAAATGTTTAATTTATAAAAGTTTGTTATTCATGACATTACTGCCAGTAGTCACAGTCTGCATAATTATAGTGCCCGAGTGCCCAAACCCCAAAGCCTAAAGCCCAAAGCCCAAAGCCCAAAGCCCAAAGCCCAATCCCCAAACCTCAAACCCCAAACTAACATACATGTACTTACTTGAGTCTTTAAATATTTTCATTAACTATGTACTGTTTGTGATTTATTATTACTAAAATGTAATATAAAACATTGTATTTAGTACCTACATGTTAATCAAAAAAAGGATATTTATCTTGAGCTCTATTGAATTGTAACAACGAGAATTGTATAAAGGTTTAATTTATAAAAATTTGTTATTCATGATATTACTGCCAGTAGTCACAGTCTGCATAATTATAGTGCCCGAGTGCCCAAAGCCCAAAGCCCAAAGCCCAAAGCCCAAAGCCCAAAGCCCAAAGCCCAAAGCCCAAAGCCCAATCCCCAAGCCTCAAACCCCAAACTAACATACATGTACTTACTTGAGTCTTTAAATATTTTCCTTAACTATTTATTGTTTGTGATTGATTATTACTAAAATGTAATATAAAACATTGTATTTAGTACCTACATGTTAATCAAAAAAAGGATATTTATCTTGAGCTCTATTTAATTGTAGCAACAAGAATTGTATATAGGTTTATTTTATAAAAATTCGTTATTCATCACATTACTGCCAGTTGTCACAGTCTGCATAATTATAGTGCCCGAGTGCCCAAACCCCGAAGCCCAAAGCCCAAAGCCCAAAGCCCAAACCCCAAACCCCAAACCCCAAACTAACATACATGTACTTACTTGAGTCTTTAAATGTTTTCATTAACTATTTACTGTTTGTGATTGATTATTACTAAAATGTAATTTAAAACATTGTATTTAGTACCTACATGTTAATCAAAAAACGGATATTTATCTTGAGCTCTATTTAACTGTAGCACCAAGAATTGTATATAGGTTTATTTTATAAAAATTTGTTATTCATGACATTACTGCCAGTAGTCACAGTCTGCATAATTATAGTGCACGAGTGCCCAAAGCCCAAAGCCCAAAGCCCAAAGCCCAAAGCCCAAAGCCCAATCCCCAAGCCTCACACCCCAAACTAACATACATGTACTTACTTGAGTCTTTAAATATTTTCCTTAACTATTTACTGTTTGTGATTGATTATTACTAAAATGTAATATAAAACATTGTATTTAGTACCTACATGTTAATCAAAAAAAGGATATTTATCTTGAGCTCTATTTCATTGTAGCAACAAGAATTGTATATAGGTTTATTTTATAAAAATTCGTTATTCATCACGTTACTGCCAGTAGTCACAGTCTGCATAATTATAGTGCCCGAGTGCCCAAACCCCGAAGCCCAAAGCCCAAAGCCCAAAGCCCAAAGCCCAAAGCCCAAAGCCCAAAGCCCAAAGCCCAAAGCCCAAACCCCAAATCCCAAACCCCAAACCCCAAACCCCAAACCCCAAACCCCAAACCCCAAACCCCAAACCCCAAGCCCAAAGCCCAAAGCCCAAACCTTAAACCCCAAACCCCAAACCCCAAACCCCAAAGCCCAAAGCCCAAAGCCCAAAGCCCAAAGCCCAAAGCCCAATCCCCAAACCTCAAACCCCAAACTAACATACATGTACTTACTTGAGTCTTTAAATATTTTCATTAACTATTTACTGTTTGTGATTGATTATTACTAAAATGTAATATAAAACATTGTATTTAGTTCCTACATGTTAATCAAAAAAAGGATATTTATCTTGAGCTCTATTGAATTGTAACAACGAGAATTGTATAAAGGTTTAATTTATAAAAATTTGTTATTCATGACATTACTGCCAGTAGTCACAGTCTGCATATTTATAGTGCCCGAATGCCCAAAGTCCAAAGCCCAAAGCCCAAAGCCCAAAGCCCAAAGCCCAAAGCCCAAAGCCCAAACCCCAAACCCCAAACCCCAAACTAACACACATGTACTTACTTGAGTCTTTAAATATTTTCATTAACTATTTACTGTTTGTGATTGATTATTACTAAAATGTAATATAAAACATTGTATTTAGTACCTACATGTTAATCAAAAAAAGGATATTTATCTTGAGCTCTATTTCATTGTAGCAACAAGAATTGTATATAGGTTTATTTTATAAAAATTCGTTATTCATCACGTTACTGCCAGTAGTCACAGTCTGCATAATTATAGTGCCCGAGTGCCCAAACCCCGAAGCCCAAAGCCCAAAGCCCAAAGCCCAAAGCCCAAAGCCCAAAGCCCAAAGCCAAAAGCCCAAAGCCCAAAGCCCAAAGCCCAAAGCCCAAAGCCCAAAGCCCAAAGCCCAAAGCCCAAAGCCCAAACCCCAAACCCCAAACTAACATACATGTACTTACTTGAGTTTTTAAACATTTTCATTAACTATTTACTGTTTGTGATTGATTATTACTAAAATTTAATATAAAACATTGTATTTAGTACCTACATGTTAATCAAAAAATGGATATTTATCTTGAGCTCTAGTTAATGGTAGCAACAAGAATTGTATAAAGGTTTATTTTATAAAAAATTGTTATTCATCACATTACTGCCAGTAGTCACAGTCTGCATAATTATAGTGCCCGAGTGCCCAAACCCCAAACCCCGAAGCCCAAAGCCCAAAGCCCAAACCTTAAACCCCAAACCCCAAACCCCAAACCCCAAAGCCCAAAGCCCAAAGCCCAAAGCCCAAAGCCCAAAGCCCAAAGCCCAAAGCCCAATCCCCAAACCTCAAACCCCAAACTAACATGCATGTACTTACTTGAGTCTTTAAATATTTTCATTAACTGTTTACTGTTTGTGATTGATTATTACTAAAATGTAATATAAAACATTGTATTTAGTACCTACATGTTAATCAAAAAAAGGATATTTATCTTGAGCTCTATTGAATTGTAACAACGAGAATTGTATAAAGGTTTAATTTATAAAAATTGGTTATTCATGACATTACTGCCAGTAGTCACAGTCTGCATATTTATAGTGCCCGAATGCCCAAAGTCCAAAGCCCAAAGCCCAAAGCCCAAAGCCCAAAGCCCAAAGCCCAAACCCCAAACCCCAAACCCCAAACTAACACACATGTACTTACTTGAGTCTTTAAATATTTTCATTAACTATTTACTGTTTGTGATTGATTGTTACTAAAATGTAATATAAAACATTGTATTTAGTACCTACATGTTAATCAAAAAACGGATATTTATCTTGAGCTCTATTGAATTGTAGCAATGAGAATTGTATAAAGGTTTATCTTATAAAAAATTGTTATTCATGACATTACTGCCAGTAGTCACAGTCTGCATAATTATAGTGCCCGAGTGCCCAAACCCCAAACCCCGAAGCCCAAAGCCCAAAGCCCAAACCTTAAACCCCAAACCCCAAACCCCAAACCCCAAAGCCCAAAGCCCAAAGCCCAAAGCCCAAAGCCCAAAGCCCAATCCCCAAACCTCAAACCCCAAACTAACATACATGCACTTACTTGAGTCTTTAAATATTTTCATTAACTATTTACTGTTTGTGATTGATTATTACTAAAATGTAATATAAAACATTGTATTTAGTACCTACATGTTAATCAAAAAAAGGATATTTATCTTGAGCTCTATTGAATTGTAACAACGAGAATTGTATAAAGGTTTAATTTATAAAAATTTGTTATTCATGACATTACTGCCAGTAGTCACAGTCTGCATAATTATAGTGCCCGAGTGCCCAAAGCCCAAAGCCCAAAGCCCAAAGCCCAAAGCCCAATCCCCAAGCCTCAAACCCCAAACTAACATACATGTACTTACTTGAGTCTTTAAATATTTTCCTTAACTATTTACTGTTTGTGATTGATTATTACTAAAATGTAATATAAAACATTGTATTTAGTACCTACATGTTAATCAAAAAAAGGATATTTATCTTGAGCTCTATTTAATTGTAGCAACAAGAATTGTATATAGGTTTATTTTACAAAAATTCGTTATTCATCACATTACTGCCAGTAGTCACAGTCTGCATAATTATAGTGCCCGAGTGCCCAAACCCCGAAGCCCAAAGCCCGAACCCCAAACCCTAAACCCCAAACCTTAAACACCAAAGCCCAAACCCCAAACCCCATAGCCCAAAGCCCAAAGCCCAAAGCCCAAAGCCCAAAGCCCAAAGCCCAAAGCCCAAAGCCCAAAGCCCAAAGCCCAAAGCCCAAACCCCAAAGCCCAAAGCCCAAAGCCCAAACCTCAAACCCCAAATTCCACACCCCAAACTAACATACATGTACTTACTTGAGTCTTTAAATATTTTCATTAACTATTAACTCTTTGTGATTGATTATTACTAAAATGTAATATAAAACATTGTATTTAGTACCTACATGTTAATCAAAAAACAGATATCTATCTTAAGCTCTATTTAATTGTAGCAACAAGAATTGTATAAAGGTTTATTTTATAAAAATTTGTTATTCATCACATTACAGCCAGTAGTCACAGTCTGCATATTTATAGTGACCGAGTGTCCGAACCCCAAACCCTAAACCCCAAACCTTAAACCCCAAACCCCAAACCCCAAACCCCAAAGCCCAAAGCCCAAAGCCCAAAGCCCAAACCCCAAACCCCAAACCCCAAACTCCAAACTAACATACATGTACTTACTTGAGTCTTTAACTATTTTCATTAAATATTTACTGTTTGTGATTGATTATTACTAAAATGTAATATAAAACATTGTATTTAGTACCTACATGTTAATCAAAAAACGGATATTTATCTTGAGCTCTATTTAATTGTAGCAACAAGAATTGTATAAAGGTTTAATTTACAAAAACTTGTTATTCATCACATTACTGCCAGTAGTCACAGTCTGCATATTTATAGTGCCCAAGTACCCAAAACCCAAAGCCCAAAACCCAAAGCCCAAAGCCCAAAGCCCAAACCCCAAACCCCAAACCCCAAACCCCAAACCCCAAACCCCAAACTAACATACATGTACTTAATTGAGTCTTTAAATATTTTCATTAACTATTTACTGTTTGTGATTGATTATTACTAAAATGTAATATAAAACATTGTATTTGCTACCTACATGTTAATCAAAAAACGGATATTTATCTTGAGCTCTATTGAATTGTAGCAATGAGAATTGTATAAAGGTTTATTTTATAAAAAAATTGTTATTCATGACATTACTGCCAGTAGTCACAGTCTGCATAATTATAGTGCCCGAGTGCCCAAACCCCAAACCTTAAACCCCAAACCACAAACCACAAACGCCAAAGCCCAAAGCCCAAAGCCCAAAGCCCAAAGTCCAAAGCCCAAAGCCCAAAGCCTAAAGCCCAAAGCCCAAACCCCAAACCCCAAACCCAAAACTAACATACATGTACTTACTTGAGTCTTTAAATATTTTCATTAACTATTTACTGTTTGTGATTGATTATTACTAAAATGTAATATAAAACATTGTATTTAGTACCTACATGTTACTCAAAAAACAGATATTTATCTTGAGCTCTATTTAATTGTAGCAACAAGAATTGTATAAAAGTTTATTTTATAAAAATTTGTTATTCATCACATTACTGCCAGTAGACACAGTCTGCATAATTATAGTGCCCGAGTGCCCAAACCCCAAACCCCGAAGCCCAAAGCCCAAAGCCCAAAGTGGAAACCCCAAACCCCAAACCCCAAACCCCAAACCCCAAACCCCAAACCCCAAACCCCAAACCCCAAACTAACATACATGCACTTACTTGAGTCTTTAAATATTTTCATTAACTATTTACTGTTTGTGATTGATTATTACAAAAATGTAATATAAAATATTCTATTTAGTACCTACATGTTAATCAAAAAACGGATATTTATCTTGAGCTCTATTGAATTGTAACAACGAGAATTGTATAAATGTTTATTTTATAAAAATTTGTTATTCATCACATTACAGCCAGTAGTCACAGTCTGCATATTTATAGTGACCGAGTGCCCGAACCCCAAACCCTAAACCCCAAACCTTAAACCCCAAACCCCAAACCCCAAACCCCAAACCCCAAAGCCCAAAGCCCAAAGCCCAAAGCCCAAACCCCAAACCCCAAACCCCAAACTCCAAACTAACATACATGTACTTACTTGAGTCTTTAACTATTTTCATTAAATATTTACTGTTTGTGATTGATTATTACTAAAATGTAATATAAAACATTGTATTTAGTACCTACATGTTAATCAAAAAACGGATATTTATCTTGAGCTCTATTTAATTGTAGCAACAAGAATTGTATAAAGGTTTAATTTACAAAAACTTGTTATTCATCACATTACTGCCAGTAGTCACAGTCTGCATATTTATAGTGCCCAAGTACCCAAAACCCAAAGCCCAAAACCCAAAGCCCAAAGCCCAAAGCCCAAACCCCAAACCCCAAACCCCAAACCCCAAACTAACATACATGTACTTACTTGAGTCTTTAAATATTTTCATTAACTATTTACTGTTTGTGATTGATTATTACTAAAATGTAATATAAAACATTGTATTTGCTACCTACATGTTAATCAAAAAACGGATATTTATCTTGAGCTCTATTGAATTGTAGCAATGAGAATTGTATAAAGGTTTATTTTATAAAAAAATTGTTATTCATGACATTACTGCCAGTAGTCACAGTCTGCATAATTATAGTGCCCGAGTGCCCAAACCCCAAACCTTAAACCCCAAACCACAAACCACAAACGCCAAAGCCCAAAGCCCAAAGCCCAAAGCCCAAAGCCCAAAGTCCAAAGCCCAAAGCCCAAAGCCTAAAGCCCAAAGCCCAAACCCCAAACCCCAAACCCAAAACTAACATACATGTACTTACTTGAGTCTTTAAATATTTTCATTAACTATTTACTGTTTGTGATTGATTATTACTAAAATGTAATATAAAACATTGTATTTAGTACCTACATGTTACTCAAAAAACAGATATTTATCTTGAGCTCTATTTAATTGTAGCAACAAGAATTGTATAAAAGTTTATTTTATAAAAAATTGTTATTCATCACATTACTGCCAGTAGACACAGTCTGCATAATTATAGTGCCCGAGTGCCCAAACCCCAAACCCCGAAGCCCAAAGCCCAAAGCCCAAAGTGCAAACCCCAAACCCCAAACCCCAAACCCCAAACCCCAAACCCCAAACCCCAAACCCCAAACTAACATACATGCACTTACTTGAGTCTTTAAATATTTTCATTAACTATTTACTGTTTGTGATTGATTATTACTAAAATGTAATATAAAATATTGTATTTAGTACCTACATGTTAATCAAAAAACGGATATTTATCTTGAGCTCTATTGAATTGTAACAACGAGAATTGTATAAATGTTTAATTTATAAAAGTTTGTTATTCATGACATTACTGCCAGTAGTCACAGTCTGCATAATTATAGTGCCCGAGTGCCCAAACCCCAAAGCCTAAAGCCCAAAGCCCAAAGCCCAAAGCCCAAAGCCCAATCCCCAAACCTCAAACCCCAAACTAACATACATGTACTTACTTGAGTCTTTAAATATTTTCATTAACTATGTACTGTTTGTGATTTATTATTACTAAAATGTAATATAAAACATTGTATTTAGTACCTACATGTTAATCAAAAAAAGGATATTTATCTTGAGCTCTATTGAATTGTAACAACGAGAATTGTATAAAGGTTTAATTTATAAAAATTTGTTATTCATGATATTACTGCCAGTAGTCACAGTCTGCATAATTATAGTGCCCGAGTGCCCAAAGCCCAAAGCCCAAAGCCCAAAGCCCAAAGCCCAAAGCCCAAAGCCCAAAGCCCAAAGCCCAATCCCCAAGCCTCAAACCCCAAACTAACATACATGTACTTACTTGAGTCTTTAAATATTTTCCTTAACTATTTATTGTTTGTGATTGATTATTACTAAAATGTAATATAAAACATTGTATTTAGTACCTACATGTTAATCAAAAAAAGGATATTTATCTTGAGCTCTATTTAATTGTAGCAACAAGAATTGTATATAGGTTTATTTTATAAAAATTCGTTATTCATCACATTACTGCCAGTTGTCACAGTCTGCATAATTATAGTGCCCGAGTGCCCAAACCCCGAAGCCCAAAGCCCAAAGCCCAAAGCCCAAACCCCAAACCCCAAACCCCAAATTAACATACATGTACTTACTTGAGTCTTTAAATGTTTTCATTAACTATTTACTGTTTGTGATTGATTATTACTAAAATGTAATTTAAAACATTGTATTTAGTACCTACATGTTAATCAAAAAACGGATATTTATCTTGAGCTCTATTTAACTGTAGCACCAAGAATTGTATATAGGTTTATTTTATAAAAATTTGTTATTCATGACATTACTGCCAGTAGTCACAGTCTGCATAATTATAGTGCACGAGTGCCCAAAGCCCAAAGCCCAAAGCCCAAAGCCCAAAGCCCAAAGCCCAATCCCCAAGCCTCACACCCCAAACTAACATACATGTACTTACTTGAGTCTTTAAATATTTTCCTTAACTATTTACTGTTTGTGATTGATTATTACTAAAATGTAATATAAAACATTGTATTTAGTACCTACATGTTAATCAAAAAAAGGATATTTATCTTGAGCTCTATTTCATTGTAGCAACAAGAATTGTATATAGGTTTATTTTATAAAAATTCGTTATTCATCACGTTACTGCCAGTAGTCACAGTCTGCATAATTATAGTGCCCGAGTGCCCAAACCCCGAAGCCCAAAGCCCAAAGCCCAAAGCCCAAAGCCCAAAGCCCAAAGCCCAAAGCCCAAAGCCCAAAGCCCAAACCCCAAATCCCAAACCCCAAACCCCAAACCCCAAACCCCAAACCCCAAACCCCAAACCCCAAACCCCAAGCCCAAAGCCCAAAGCCCAAACCTTAAACCCCAAACCCCAAACCCCAAACCCCAAAGCCCAAAGCCCAAAGCCCAAAGCCCAAAGCCCAAAGCCCAATCCCCAAACCTCAAACCCCAAACTAACATACATGTACTTACTTGAGTCTTTAAATATTTTCATTAACTATTTACTGTTTGTGATTGATTATTACTAAAATGTAATATAAAACATTGTATTTAGTTCCTACATGTTAATCAAAAAAAGGATATTTATCTTGAGCTCTATTGAATTGTAACAACGAGAATTGTATAAAGGTTTAATTTATAAAAATTTGTTATTCATGACATTACTGCCAGTAGTCACAGTCTGCATATTTATAGTGCCCGAATGCCCAAAGTCCAAAGCCCAAAGCCCAAAGCCCAAAGCCCAAAGCCCAAAGCCCAAAGCCCAAACCCCAAACCCCAAACCCCAAACTAACACACATGTACTTACTTGAGTCTTTAAATATTTTCATTAACTATTTACTGTTTGTGATTGATTATTACTAAAATGTAATATAAAACATTGTATTTAGTACCTACATGTTAATCAAAAAAAGGATATTTATCTTGAGCTCTATTTCATTGTAGCAACAAGAATTGTATATAGGTTTATTTTATAAAAATTCGTTATTCATCACGTTACTGCCAGTAGTCACAGTCTGCATAATTATAGTGCCCGAGTGCCCAAACCCCGAAGCCCAAAGCCCAAAGCCCAAAGCCCAAAGCCCAAAGCCCAAAGCCCAAAGCCCAAAGCCCAAAGCCCAAAGCCCAAAGCCCAAAGCCCAAAGCCCAAAGCCCAAAGCCCAAAGCCCAAAGCCCAAACCCCAAACCCCAAACTAACATACATGTACTTACTTGAGTTTTTAAACATTTTCATTAACTATTTACTGTTTGTGATTGATTATTACTAAAATTTAATATAAAACATTGTATTTAGTACCTACATGTTAATCAAAAAATGGATATTTATCTTGAGCTCTAGTTAATGGTAGCAACAAGAATTGTATAAAGGTTTATTTTATAAAAAATTGTTATTCATCACATTACTGCCAGTAGTCACAGTCTGCATAATTATAGTGCCCGAGTGCCCAAACCCCAAACCCCGAAGCCCAAAGCCCAAAGCCCAAACCTTAAACCCCAAACCCCAAACCCCAAACCCCAAAGCCCAAAGCCCAAAGCCCAAAGCCCAAAGCCCAAAGCCCAAAGCCCAAAGCCCAATCCCCAAACCTCAAACCCCAAACTAACATGCATGTACTTACTTGAGTCTTTAAATATTTTCATTAACTGTTTACTGTTTGTGATTGATTATTACTAAAATGTAATATAAAACATTGTATTTAGTACCTACATGTTAATCAAAAAAAGGATATTTATCTTGAGCTCTATTGAATTGTAACAACGAGAATTGTATAAAGGTTTAATTTATAAAAATTGGTTATTCATGACATTACTGCCAGTAGTCACAGTCTGCATATTTATAGTGCCCGAATGCCCAAAGTCCAAAGCCCAAAGCCCAAAGCCCAAAGCCCAAAGCCCAAAGCCCAAACCCCAAACCCCAAACCCCAAACTAACACACATGTACTTACTTGAGTCTTTAAATATTTTCATTAACTATTTACTGTTTGTGATTGATTGTTACTAAAATGTAATATAAAACATTGTATTTAGTACCTACATGTTAATCAAAAAACGGATATTTATCTTGAGCTCTATTGAATTGTAGCAATGAGAATTGTATAAAGGTTTATCTTATAAAAAATTGTTATTCATGACATTACTGCCAGTAGTCACAGTCTGCATAATTATAGTGCCCGAGTGCCCAAACCCCAAACCCCGAAGCCCAAAGCCCAAAGCCCAAACCTTAAACCCCAAACCCCAAACCCCAAACCCCAAAGCCCAAAGCCCAAAGCCCAAAGCCCAAAGCCCAAAGCCCAATCCCCAAACCTCAAACCCCAAACTAACATACATGCACTTACTTGAGTCTTTAAATATTTTCATTAACTATTTACTGTTTGTGATTGATTATTACTAAAATGTAATATAAAACATTGTATTTAGTACCTACATGTTAATCAAAAAAAGGATATTTATCTTGAGCTCTATTGAATTGTAACAACGAGAATTGTATAAAGGTTTAATTTATAAAAATTTGTTATTCATGACATTACTGCCAGTAGTCACAGTCTGCATAATTATAGTGCCCGAGTGCCCAAAGCCCAAAGCCCAAAGCCCAAAGCCCAAAGCCCAATCCCCAAGCCTCAAACCCCAAACTAACATACATGTACTTACTTGAGTCTTTAAATATTTTCCTTAACTATTTACTGTTTGTGATTGATTATTACTAAAATGTAATATAAAACATTGTATTTAGTACCTACATGTTAATCAAAAAAAGGATATTTATCTTGAGCTCTATTTAATTGTAGCAACAAGAATTGTATATAGGTTTATTTTACAAAAATTCGTTATTCATCACATTACTGCCAGTAGTCACAGTCTGCATAATTATAGTGCCCGAGTGCCCAAACCCCGAAGCCCAAAGCCCGAACCCCAAACCCTAAACCCCAAACCTTAAACACCAAAGCCCAAACCCCAAACCCCATAGCCCAAAGCCCAAAGCCCAAAGCCCAAAGCCCAAAGCCCAAAGCCCAAAGCCCAAAGCCCAAAGCCCAAAGCCCAAAGCCCAAACCCCAAAGCCCAAAGCCCAAAGCCCAAACCTCAAACCCCAAATTCCACACCCCAAACTAACATACATGTACTTACTTGAGTCTTTAAATATTTTCATTAACTATTAACTCTTTGTGATTGATTATTACTAAAATGTAATATAAAACATTGTATTTAGTACCTACATGTTAATGAAAAAACAGATATCTATCTTAAGCTCTATTTAATTGTAGCAACAAGAATTGTATAAAGGTTTATTTTATAAAAATTTGTTATTCATCACATTACAGCCAGTAGTCACAGTCTGCATATTTATAGTGACCGAGTGCCCGAACCCCAAACCCTAAACCCCAAACCTTAAACCCCAAACCCCAAACCCCAAACCCCAAAGCCCAAAGCCCAAAGCCCAAAGCCCAAACCCCAAACCCCAAACCCCAAACTCCAAACTAACATACATGTACTTACTTGAGTCTTTAACTATTTTCATTAAATATTTACTGTTTGTGATTGATTATTACTAAAATGTAATATAAAACATTGTATTTAGTACCTACATGTTAATCAAAAAACGGATATTTATCTTGAGCTCTATTTAATTGTAGCAACAAGAATTGTATAAAGGTTTAATTTACAAAAACTTGTTATTCATCACATTACTGCCAGTAGTCACAGTCTGCATATTTATAGTGCCCAAGTACCCAAAACCCAAAGCCCAAAACCCAAAGCCCAAAGCCCAAAGCCCAAACCCCAAACCCCAAACCCCAAACCCCAAACCCCAAACCCCAAACTAACATACATGTACTTAATTGAGTCTTTAAATATTTTCATTAACTATTTACTGTTTGTGATTGATTATTACTAAAATGTAATATAAAACATTGTATTTGCTACCTACATGTTAATCAAAAAACGGATATTTATCTTGAGCTCTATTGAATTGTAGCAATGAGAATTGTATAAAGGTTTATTTTATAAAAAAATTGTTATTCATGACATTACTGCCAGTAGTCACAGTCTGCATAATTATAGTGCCCGAGTGCCCAAACCCCAAACCTTAAACCCCAAACCACAAACCACAAACGCCAAAGCCCAAAGCCCAAAGCCCAAAGTCCAAAGCCCAAAGCCCAAAGCCTAAAGCCCAAAGCCCAAACCCCAAACCCCAAACCCAAAACTAACATACATGTACTTACTTGAGTCTTTAAATATTTTCATTAACTATTTACTGTTTGTGATTGATTATTACTAAAATGTAATATAAAACATTGTATTTAGTACCTACATGTTACTCAAAAAACAGATATTTATCTTGAGCTCTATTTAATTGTAGCAACAAGAATTGTATAAAAGTTTATTTTATAAAAATTTGTTATTCATCACATTACTGCCAGTAGACACAGTCTGCATAATTATAGTGCCCGAGTGCCCAAACCCCAAACCCCGAAGCCCAAAGCCCAAAGCCCAAAGTGGAAACCCCAAACCCCAAACCCCAAACCCCAAACCCCAAACCCCAAACCCCAAACCCCAAACCCCAAACTAACATACATGCACTTACTTGAGTCTTTAAATATTTTCATTAACTATTTACTGTTTGTGATTGATTATTACAAAAATGTAATATAAAATATTCTATTTAGTACCTACATGTTAATCAAAAAACGGATATTTATCTTGAGCTCTATTGAATTGTAACAACGAGAATTGTATAAATGTTTAATTTATAAAAGTTTGTTATTCATGACATTACTGCCAGTGGTCACAGTCTGCATAATTATAGTGCCCGAGTGCCCAAACCCCAAAGCCTAAAGCCCAAAGCCCAAAGCCCAAAGCCCAAAGCCCAAAGCCCAATCCCCAAACCTCAAACCCCAAACTAACATACATGTACTTACTTGAGTCTTTAAATATTTTCATTAACTATGTACTGTTTGTGATTTATTATTACTAAAATGTAATATAAAACATTGTATTTAGTACTTACATGTTAATCAAAAAAAGGATATTTATCTTGAGCTCTATTGAATTGTAACAACGAGAATTGTATAAAGGTTTAATTTATAAAAATTTGTTATTCATGATATTACTGCCAGTAGTCACAGTCTGCATAATTATAGTGCCCGAGTGCCCAAAGCCCAAAGCCCAAAGCCCAAAGCCCAAAGCCCAAAGCCCAAAGCCCAAAGCCCAAAGCCCAAAGCCCAATCCCCAAGCCTCAAACCCCAAACTAACATACATGTACTTACTTGAGTCTTTAAATATTTTCCTTAACTATTTACTGTTTGTGATTGATTATTACTAAAATGTAATATAAAACATTGTATTTAGTACCTACATGTTAATCAAAAAAAGGATATTTATCTTGAGCTCTATTTAATTGTAGCAACAAGAATTGTATATAGGTTTATTTTATAAAAATTCGTTATTCATCACATTACTGCCAGTTGTCACAGTCTGCATAATTATAGTGCCCGAGTGCCCAAACCCCGAAGCCCAAAGCCCAAAGCCCAAACCCCAAACCCCAAACCCCAAACTAACATACATGTACTTACTTGAGTCTTTAAATGTTTTCATTAACTATTTACTGTTTGTGATTGATTATTACTAAAATGTAATTTAAAACATTGTATTTAGTACCTACATGTTAATCAAAAAACGGATATTTATCTTGAGCTCTATTTAACTGTAGCACCAAGAATTGTATATAGGTTTATTTTATAAAAATTCGTTATTCATCACATTACTGCCAGTTGTCACAGTCTGCATAATTATAGTGCCCGAGTGCCCAAACCCCGAAGCCCAAAGCCCAAAGCCCAAAGCCCAAACCCCAAACCCCAAACCCCAAACTAACATACATGTACTTACTTGAGTCTTTAAATGTTTTCATTAACTATTTACTGTTTGTGATTGATTATTACTAAAATGTAATTTAAAACATTGTATTTAGTACCTACATGTTAATCAAAAAAAGGATATTTATCTTGAGCTCTATTTCATTGTAGCAACAAGAATTGTATATAGGTTTATTTTATAAAAATTCGTTATTCATCACGTTACTGCCAGTAGTCACAGTCTGCATAATTATAGTGCCCGAGTGCCCAAACCCCGAAGCCCAAAGCCCAAAGCCCAAAGCCCAAAGCCCAAAGCCCAAAGCCCAAAGCCCAAAGCCCAAAGCCCAAAGCCCAAACCCCAAATCCCAAACCCCAAACCCCAAACCCCAAACTAACATACATGTACTTACTTGAGTTTTTAAACATTTTCATTAACTATTTACTGTTTGTGATTGATTATTACTAAAATTTAATATACAACATTGTATTTAGTACCTACTTGTTAATCAAAAAATGGATATTTATCTTGAGCTCTAGTTAATGGTAGCAACAAGAATTGTATAAAGGATTATCTTATAAAAAATTGTTATTCATCACATTACTGCCAGTAGTCACAGTCTGCATAATTATAGTGCCCGAGTGCCCAAACCCCAAACCCCGAAGCCCAAAGCCCAAAGCCCAAACCTTAAACCCCAAACCCCAAACCCCAAACCCCAAAGCCCAAAGCCCAAAGCCCAAAGCCCAAAGCCCAAAGCCCAAAGCCCAATCCCCAAACCTCAAACCCCAAACTAACATACATGTACTTACTTGAGTCTTTAAATATTTTCATTAACTATTTACTGTTTGTGATTGATTATTACTAAAATGTAATATAAAACATTGTATTTAGTACCTACATGTTAATCAAAAAAAGGATATTTATCTTGAGCTCTATTGAATTGTAACAACGAGAATTGTATAAAGGTTTAATTTATAAAAATTTGTTATTCATGACATTACTGCCAGTAGTCACAGTCTGCATATTTATAGTGCCCGAATGCCCAAAGTCCAAAGCCCAAAGCCCAAAGCCCAAAGCCCAAAGCCCAAAGCCCAAACCCCAAACCCCAAACCCCAAACTAACACACATGTACTTACTTGAGTCTTTAAATATTTTCATTAACTATTTACTGTTTGTGATTGATTGTTACTAAAATGTAATATAAAACATTGTATTTAGTACCTACATGTTAATCAAAAAACGGATATTTATCTTGAGCTCTATTGAATTGTAGCAATGATAATTGTATAAAGGTTTATCTTATAAACAATTGTTATTCATGACATTACTGCCAGTAGTCACAGTCTGCATAATTATAGTGCCCGAGTGCCCAAACCCCAAACCCCGAAGCCCAAAGCCCAAAGCCCAAACCTTAAACCCCAAACCCCAAACCCCAAACCCCAAAGCCCAAAGCCCAAAGCCCAAAGCCCAAAGCCCAAAGCCCAATCCCCAAACCTCAAACCCCAAACTAACATACATGTACTTACTTGAGTCTTTAACTATTTTCATTAACTATTTACTGTTTGTGATTGATTATTACTAAAATGTAATATAAAACATTGTATTTAGTACCTACATGTTAATCAAAAAAAGGATATTTATCTTGAGCTCTATTGAATTGTAACAACGAGAATTGTATAAAGGTTTAATTTATAAAAATTTGTTATTCATGACATTACTGCCAGTAGTCACAGTCTGCATAATTATAGTGCCCGAGTGCCCAAAGCCCAAAGCCCAAAGCCCAAAGCCCAAAGCCCAAAGCCCAATCCCCAAGCCTCAAACCCCAAACTAACACACATGTACTTACTTGAGTCTTTAAATATTTTCCTTAACTATTTACTGTTTGTGATTGATTATTACTAAAATGTAATATAAAACATTGTATTTAGTACCTACATGTTAATCAAAAAAAGGATATTTATCTTGAGCTCTATTTAATTGTAGCAACAAGAATTGTATATAGGTTTATTTTATAAAAATTCGTTATTCATCACATTACTGCCAGTAGTCACAGTCTGCATAATTATAGTGCCCGAGTGCCCAAACCCCGAAGCCCAAAGCCCGAACCCCAAACCCTAAACCCCAAACCTTAAACACCAAAGCCCAAACCCCAAACCCCATAGCCCAAAGCCCAAAGCCCAAAGCCCAAAGCCCAAAGCCCAAAGCCCAAAGCCCAAAGCCCAAACCCCAAAGCCCAAAGCCCAAAGCCCAAACCTCAAACCCCAAATCCCACACCCCAAACTAACATACATGTACTTACTTGAGTCTTTAAATATTTTCATTAACTATTAACTCTTTGTGATTGATTATTACTAAAATGTAATATAAAACATTGTATTTAGTACCTACATGTTAATCAAAAAACAGATATCTATCTTAAGCTCTATTTAATTGTAGCAACAAGAATTGTATAAAGGTTTATTTTATAAAAATTTGTTATTCATCACATTACAGCCAGTAGTCACAGTCTGCATATTTATAGTGACCGAGTGCCCGAACCCCAAACCCTAAACCCCAAACCTTAAACCCCAAACCCCAAACCCCAAACCCCAAAGCCCAAAGCCCAAAGCCCAAAGCCCAAAGCCCAAAGCCCAAAGCCCAAAGCCCAAACCCCAAACCCCAAACTCCAAACTAACATACATGTACTTACTTGAGTCTTTAACTATTTTCATTAAATATTTACTGTTTGTGATTGATTATTACTAAAATGTAATATAAAACATTGTATTTAGTACCTACATGTTAATCAAAAAACGGATATTTATCTTGAGCTCTATTTAATTGTAGCAACAAGAATTGTATAAAGGTTTAATTTACAAAAACTTGTTATTCATCACATTACTGCCAGTAGTCACAGTCTGCATATTTATAGTGCCCAAGTACCCAAAACCCAAAGCCCAAAACCCAAAGCCCAAAGCCCAAAGCCCAAACCCCAAACCCCAAACCCCAAACCCCAAACCCCAAACCCCAAACTAACATACATGTACTTACTTGAGTCTTTAAATATTTTCATTAACTATTTACTGTTTGTGATTGATTATTACTAAAATGTAATATAAAACATTGTATTTGCTACCTACATGTTAATCAAAAAACGGATATTTATCTTGAGCTCTATTTAATTGTAGCAACAAGAATTGTATAAAGGTTTATTTTCTAAAAAATTTGTTATTCATCACATTACTGCCAGTAGTCACAGTCTGCATATTTATAGTGCCCGAGTGCCCAAACCCCAAAGCCCAAAGCCCAAAGCCCAAAGCCTAAAACCCAAAGCCCAGAGCCCAAATCCCAAACCCCAAATCCCAAACCCCAAACCCCAAACCCCAAACTAACATACATGTACTTACTTGAGTTTTTAAATATTTTCATTATTTATTTACGGTTTGTGATTGATTATTACTAAAATGTAATATAAAACATTGTATTTAGTACCTACTTGTTAATCAAAAAACGGATAATTATCTTGAGCTCTATTTAATTGTAGCAACAAGAATTGTATAAAGGTTTATTTTATAAAAAATTGTTATTCATCACATTACTGCCAGTAGTCACAGTCTGCATATTTATAGTGCCCGAGTGCCCGAATGCCCAAAGTCCAAAGCCCAAAGCCCAAAGCCCAAAGCCCAAAGCCCAAAGCCCAAACCCCGAACCCCAAACCCCAAACTAACACACATGTACTTACTTGAGTCTTTAAATATTTTCATTAACTATTTACTGTTTGTGATTGATTGTTACTAAAATGTAATATAAAACATTGTACTTAGTACCTACATGTTAATCAAAAAACGGATATTTATCTTGAGCTCTATTGAATTGTAGCAACGAGAATTGTATAAAGGTTATTTTCAAAAAATTTGTTATTTGTGACATTACTGCCAGTAGTCACAGTCTGCATATTTATAGTGCCCGAGTGCCTGAATGCCCAAAGTCCAAAGCCCAATGCCCAAAGCCCAAAGCCCAAAGCCCAAAGTCCAAAGCCCAAAGCCCAAAGCCCAAAGCCTTAAGCCCAAAGCCCAAACCCCAAACCCCAAACCCAAAACTAACATACATGTACTTACTTGAGTCTTTAAATAATTTCATTAACTATTTACTGTTTGTGATTGATTATTACTAAAATGTAATATAAAACATTGTATTTAGTTCCTACATGTTAATCAAAAAACGGATATTTATCTTGAGCTCTATTTAATTGTAGCAACAAGAATTGTATAAAGGTTTATTATATAAAAATTTGTTATTCATCACATTACAGCCAGTAGTCACAGTCTGCATATTTATAGTGCCCGAGTGCCCGAACCCCAAACCCTAAACTCCAAACCTTAAACCCCAAACCCCAAACCCCAAAGCCCAAAGCCCTAAGCCCAAAGCCCAAAGCCCAAAGCCCAAAGCCCAAACCCCAAACCCCAAACCCCAAACTCCAAACTAACATACATGTACTTACTTGAGTCTTTAACTATTTTCATTAACTATTTACTGTTTGTGATTGATTATTACTAAAATGTAATATAAAACATTGTATTTAGTACCTACATGTTAATCAAAAAAACGGATATTTATCTTGAGCTCTATTTAATTGTAGCAACAAGAATTGTATAAAGGTTTATTTTAAAAAAAACTTGTTATTCATCACATTACTGCCAGTAGTCACAGTCTGCATATTTATAGTGCCCAAGTGCCCAAAACCCAAAGCCCAAAACCCAAAGCCCAAAGCCCAAAGCCCAAAGCCCAAAGCCCCAGGCCAAAAGCCCAAACCCCAAACCTCAAACCCCAAACCCCAAACCCCGAACTAACATACATGTACTTACTTGAGTCTTTAAATATTTTCATTAACTATTTACTGTTTGTGATTGATTATTACTAAAATGTAATATAAAACATTGTATTAACTACCTACATGTTAATCAAAAAACGGATATTTATCTTGAGCTCTATTTAATTGTAGCAACAAGAATTGTATAAAGGTTTATTTTATAAAAATTTGTTATTCGTCACATTACTGCCAGTAGTCACAGTCTGCATATTTAGAGTGCCCGAGTGCCCAAACCCCAAAGCCCAAAGCCCAAGTGCCCAAAACCCAAAGCCCAAAACCCAAAGCCCAAATCCCAAAGCCCAAAGCCCAATCCCCAAACCCCAAACCCCAAACCCCAAACCCCAAACTAACATACATGTACTTACTTGAGTCTTTAAATATTTTCATTAACTATTTACTGTTTGTGATTGATTATTACTAAAATGTAATATAAAACATTGTATTTACTACCTACATGTTAATCAAAAAACGGACATTTATCTTGAGCTCTATTTAATTGTAGCAACAAGAATTGTATAAAGGTTTATTTTCTAAAAATTTGTTATTCATCACATTACTGCCAGTAGTAACAGTCTGCATATTTATAGTGCCCGATTGCCCGAACCCCAAACCCTAAACTCCAAACCTTAAACCCCAAAACTCCAAAGCTCAAAGCCCAAAGCCCAAACCCCAAACCCCAAACTCCAAACTAACATACATGTACTTACTTGAGTCTTTAACTATTTTCATTAACTATTTACTGTTTGTGATTGATTATTACTAAAATGTAATATAAAACATTGTATTTAGTACCTACTTGTTAATCAAAAAATGGATATTTATCTTGAGCTCTAGTTAATTGTAGCAACAAGAATTGTATAAAGGTTTATTTTATATAAATTTGTTATTCATCACATTACTGCCAGTAGTCACAGTCTGCATATTTAGAGTGCCCGAGTGCCCAAACCCCAAAGCCCAAAGCCCAAAGCCCAAAGCCCAAAGCCCAAAGCCTAAAACCCAAAGCCCAGAGCCCAAATCCCAAACCCCAAACCCCAAATCCCAAACCCCAAACCCCAAACCCCAAACTAACATACATGTACTTACTTGAGTTTCTAAATATTTTCATTAACTATTTACTGTTTGTGATTGATTATTACTAAAATGTAATATAAAACATTGTATTTAGTACCTACTTGTTAATCAAAAAATGGATATTTATCTTGAGCTCTAGTAGTAGTATATAGAGAGCAGATCTACACACAAAAGTGACGGATCCAGCGGGGGGATAGAAAAAGGGGTTGTGAATTAAATTGGCTAGGGGTGTAGATTGAATCGTGTGGAGTTGAATGAGATGTTGGGGTTTGGGGGGAAATTGTGGTGTAGAGTAGGGGGTTGAATTCGAGGGGTTACGGATCCGCTCCTGGCGTAATCGGCGGATTATCTGTGGATGAGTCATCGGATTAGCGGGGGATGAGTCATCCGATTGAACGCGGATTATCGCGGGATTAGTCGGGGGAATCGTCGCGGATTAGTCGGGCGAATCGTCGCCGATTATCGGTGGAATAGTGGGGGTGAATATCTGGGACATCGAGGGCTGGATGGTTTTCCGGAGTGGATCTCGCGGATTATCGAGGAGAGCGAGAGATTACCTAGCGGATGAGTGAGGGGGTTAATATCTGGGACACCGAGGGGTTGATTTTCCGGAGAATGTTATATATTTGAAACATGGAATATATATGAGAAAGTGTTTATGTGCAAAGTGGAGAATGTTATATATTTGAGAACGTTGAATATATATGAGAAAGTGTTTATGTACAAAGTTTTTTTTTTTTTGAAGATTTGATGTTTTTGTAATGTTGAAGCTCTTGAATGGTTAAGAATTTTAAGGATTTTTATTTTCGGTTTTTTATATATGTTGAATGAAAGATCAGTTTTATTACAAAATTATTCACTTTAAAAGATATATTTATATGTATTATTCATTATTTCCATCATCATTTCGTTTCAATAAAAATAAAATAGTTTATGTTTAACTTGAAATATATGAAATGTACAAGTAGATAAGTCACAATAAAGATAATATAGTATAAATGAAACATTGAATATATATAAGAAAATGTTCATGTACATTCTTTAAAACGAAGTGTACAAATAGATAAGTCAGAATAAAGATAATATAGTATAAATGAAACATTGAATATATATAAGAAAATGTTCATGTACATTCTTTAAAACGAAGTTTGTATCGAGTTGTTCATCAATCACTCATCGTCATCGGAAATAAGTGAGATAGAAGGATCCTTTTTGCATTGTACCGAACTCTCGTAAAATCTGCTTGCTTCTTCATGTCCCATGACTACTACATCGTAGTATTCGCGAGTATTGTGAGATGTTACTAGCCCCTTGTATATAATGATACCCGGACAATTTTCTTTCAACGAAAGGGCACATCTCGAAGGCATCGTTAAAGTTCCTTGAACTTCCTCTCCATCAACTTTGGTTGAAAATGCTACAGTTGGTACCACATCCACATTGCCTTCACCATCTTTGTATTCACTTGCTCCAACATTGTGATAGTGGAAAATAGATGGTGCTTTGAACTCCTTGAGATGACGAATCTCGAAATGTTGTATAAGTTTTTCAAGTTTCTTCGATCTCAGATTGGCTAGAGTACGTTTCATGTCTGAGGGAGTTGAGGTTCCTTCTGTTACTCTTCTTAAGTCATGGTAACTTCCCTGTCCATTAGCCTTAGGTTTTAATCCAAGATATACCATAATACTTGGATAAGACAGCGATCCATCCAGAAATCGTTTTGGAGCAAATACAGCAGTAGATTTACTAATCCCATTTTCCACATAGTTGAAGTGAATGATACAGCACGCTCCATGGATCGAATGAGCTTCTTCCGTTTTTGTCACCTCCATAATCAATCCTATTGAAAGATCTGACATTCTCTGCAGTGATTTTGCTTCCATTAAAGTAGCCTTACTTAATGTTTTTAACTTGTCTGCCACATCTTTTACCCTTTGCTCCAAATTCGTTTCGATTTGGTTTGATTTCTTCTTCTTCGTTGAAGGAGTCGTGTTAGAAAGAGTTACAGGTGAAATTCTCTTTTTCGTCATCTTCACTGAACTATTCGATCCAGGTTTTATCACTCCAGATTGAGTATTATCCTCCATAGTTGTGTAGTGTGTTAATTCTCTGAGTTTGAATGAAGAACTGATATCGTTTTAGTAAAATTCTGCTGGTTATATACAATTCTCCTCATCAAATGATTAATGAGTTTTGATAAATTTAGTTGCATCATCCATAATATCAGAAGACTTTTCGCGAAATTGAAAATCGCGAGATTCAATTTCGCGAAAGTTGACTATATAATATATATAATGTGTAATTTCGCGAAATCCAATTTCGCGAAATTCACTTTTCGCGAAATTCAATTTCGCGAAAGTTGACTATATAATATATATAATGTGTAATTTCGCGAAATCCAATTTCGCGAAATTCACTTTTCGCGAAATTCAATTTCGCGAAAGTTGACTATATAATATATATAATGTGTAATTTCGCGAAATCCAATTTCGCGAAATTCACTTTTCGCGAAATTCAATTTCGCGAAAGTTGACTATATAATATATAATGTGTAATTTCGCGAAATCCAATTTCGCGAAATTCCCTTTTCGCGAAATTCAATTTCGCGAAAGTTGACTATATAATATATATAATGTGTAATTTCGCGAAATCCAATTTCGCGAAATTCACTTTCGCGAAATCCAATTTCGCGAAAGTTGAGTGAGACAAGTTGGATTAGAAGTGATTTATAGCTTTTGTGCAGGTTCCACCTCCTTGAACTTGACTAGTATAAATACAGCCAAGTTTGATGGACTCACCATTATCGAGAGTTTTTTTCGAACTATTTCTATACCTAACTGGATTATATATCTCACAAAAGTTTGGATTAATTCTACAATTTGGATATCTACGTATAATCTTCTCTCAGAACTTTGGATTATATTTCTCCGAACTAACTGGATTATATATCTCACAAAAGTTTGGATTAATTCTACAATTTGGATATCTACGTATAATCTTCTCTCAGAACTTTGGATTATATTTCTCCGAACTAACTGGATTATATATCGCACAAAAGTTTGGATTAATTCTACAATTTGGATATCTATGTATAATCTTCTCTCAGAATTTTGGATTATCTCTGTTTCACTGGATTATATTTCTCCGAACTAACTGGATTATATATCTCACAAAAGTTTGGATTAATTCTACAATTTGGATATCTATGTATAATCTTCTCTCAGAACTTTGGATTATCTATATATCTCCGAAATTTGAATACATCAAGGAAATGTATCCGGCACCTTCCCATTCAGAAGGAGACTGGAGCAAATCTGATGAGGTGAGTTGATTTACAATATTTGGTGGAAAAAATTTTTAATGAATGAATAAATGTAGAGAGAATAGTAAAATGAGATTTTTAATTCTTGGCAGCTGGAAATCTTCCTCAAAGATGTTCAAGCTTTCACGAGAGCATAATTTAATTTCATCGGAAAATTCTGCTCCTTCCACTTCAATTGATAATAGAGAAAGAAGCAGAAGTAGGGAAAGAAGTGTATCATCCGTTTCAGCTAATAAATATATCTGCTTAGAATGTTCGACTTCATTTAACAAAAAATCAAAACTCAAAAGACATGTTAAACACATTCATCTCCAATCGAATGAAAGTTCAGAATCGTTTACAACATCAACTAATGATTCTTCGGAACAATATCACGAATATGATGATGATGATGATGCCTCGATTATTATACAAGTTTCCAATCCCCCTTTCATTTTCGAAAAAGTAAAGATTGTTTCTCATCATTCTTCATTTCGTTCTGCTTCAACTCAAATTGAAAGAGGAGATCTTAGTCGATCTAAGATAACAGTAACTCCTATTACTCAAAATCTTGCTGATGATGAATCCGATGAATCAGATGTATCAGAAGAAGAAAATACAAATGAAATCGAAGAAAATAGATATTTATCTGATCAACCTACAAATCAAATCGAAAGAAACGAAAATGAAGTGGACGCTGATGATGACAATTTAGTTGGTATTAATGATAGAGTCGAGCCCATCGTTCCTATCGAAAATGAAAGGGAACAAGATAATCAGGATATCATTCCTGTTAATGATGATGAGGAATGGGATGAGTTAATAAGAAGATATTGGAATGCTATGAAAACAAAAAGACGACGAGGAAGAGTTGTTGAAACGTTAAACGTAAATTTATGGAATGGAAATATTCCTCAAGCAGAACTTCCAACTCCAAACCATTCGGAAAGAATATGGAACGAGATGTTGACAACTTGGAATGGGTTACAAACAAGAGCTAAGTTAAATTGTAGTGTGGGATGCATTCTTGAACATAAAACTTCAGGAGAATTAAGATATTTTCATGCTTCATCGAATAATGCTACAATTTTCAAAAAAGCAAAACTGATTACAACAAGACAGGAACTACAGAATTTCTTTGAAGAATTGACAAGACAAGATCTTGCTGCTATAGCGATTCGAGAACGCCCGAATACAGCTTGGAAATTGAATGTAATTACCAATATTTCATTCTATTTCTATAAATTGATTGGAATGGGGCAAATAGGAATGGCTTCAGATCTTCCGACTCACATTCTTAACAATCGACATGTAATCACTATGCATAACATTCCTCGTAGCTGCACTCCTTACACAGACAATCTCTGTTTCTTCAGATGTTTAGCATTGAAGGTAATGTGTAAGTGTTCAAACCGATGTAGTTGCACCAGACAAAGACCAAAACAGCAACTTGTGAAGGTGCTATTTCAAAAGTACTCGAATCACATTTCTTCTTCCTCATCCAACAAAGTTCTGATGAATAATTTTCCTGGAATTGAGTTAGGAGACTTAATTTCTCTTGAGAAATGTTTTGACCTCCGTATAACCGTATTTTCTCTGAATGCTGATGAAACCTCAACAGTCATCTGGACATCGTCCCAAAAAGAGGGAAAGGAACTCTTCCTCGATTTGCAGAACTCTCATTTCAGTTTCATCAAGGATGTTAATGCTTATACTAAAGGGTTTAGTTGTCCTTCCTGTGAAGTGAGCTTTACAAAAAGAGGAAATTTCAATAGACATAAATGTAGTCAAGAAGTAGTAACAAACTTCATCTTCGAAGGAGGAAAGTTTAAGGCAACACCTACAATTTTCGAACAACTGAAACGAGAGATAGGAATATCCGTGGCTGAGGAAGATACTTATTATCCCTTTTTAATCACCTATGATATCGAGTGTTATCTTCCAAAATCCGACCTTCCACCAAATTCCAATTCGGTTACATTCACATCGAGACACGAATTGATGAGTATATCAGTTTGTTCAAATGTACCCGGATTTAAGGATCCAAAGTGTTTTGTAAGTGAGGGAGATACTGATTCTTGTATATCTTCTTTTGTTCAGTATATTTCCCAAATTGCTGATGAAGCCCGGGATATCCTTGAAAAAAAACTTTACTACATTAGACAGTTGATGAAGGCAAAAGCTGAAAAGCAAGGAAAAGTTGAAGAAAGATTTAAATCCTGCAAATTTTCCAATCCTCGAGTATACCATTCAAGAGAGGAATTTTGTCATTTATTTAATCGTTTCGACAAATTCATCTCATGTATTCCGATTCTAGGATTTAATTCACAAAACTACGACCTGAATGTGATGAAAGGACCTCTACTTCGATGTCTTCAAGACACAGAAGACGAAGATTTTGATTTTGTAGTGAAAAGAACAAACAAGATGAGCTGTATTCAATCAAGAAGATTCAAATTCTTGGATATTTCCAACTTCATTGCTCCAGGATTTTCCTATGCAAAGTATCTCAAAGCTTTCAAATGCTCTCAACAAAAAGGATTCTATCCTTATGAATATATGGATGATCTTGAGAAGTTGAAACAACCGTTTCTACCAGCTAAAGAATGCTTTTACAGTTCTTTGAGAGATGAACATATTTCGGATGCTGATTATGAAATCTGTTTAAACATTTGGAAACAAGAGAAGATGAAAACGTTAAAAGATTTTCTAGTATGGTACAACAATCTCGATGTAGTACCATTTGTTGAAGCTGTAGAAAAACAAAAAGAAGTTTACAGAACCATGGGAATCGATATGTTGAAAGATGCCATTTCACTTCCTGGATTGGCAGTAAAATGGATGTTGAAACTTTCAGATTCGCCTCCTCATCCTATGAGTTCTCATCATCAGACAATCTCATCACATCATTTCAAAGCTTGTCAACCTGTCTGTCTGATCAAGGAAAGTGATAAAGATATTTACTTTACTATCAAGGACAATATCGTAGGTGGACCTAGCATTGTTTTTCACAGACTTCATGAGTCGAAGAAAACACTGATTCGAGAAAGAAAGTTTGGAAAGGAATCCAAACTTTGTGAACTTATTCTAGGAGTTGATGCAAATGCATTATATTTGTGGAGTATGATGCAAGAAATGCCTACTGGAAACCCTAGAATAAGACGATTCGAAAATGGATTTGCATACACTCATTCTCGAAAAAATAGCATGGCTGCTCATGGATGGTTACAATTTTTGACTTGGAAGGACAATATTCAAATCTTACATGAAAACAACGATAAAGAATTTAGAATTGGACAACATAATCTTCCTGTTGATGGATATTGTGAAGAATCGAATACAGTGTTTCAATTTCATGGATGTTTCTGGCATGGACATAACTGTAACAAGACCAAAGATACATCCATATAAGAATCGACCCATGAGTGAAGTTCTGGAGGAAACGATAAAGAAGGAAGAATATGTTAAAGAACTTGGATATCGTTTAGTAAGAATCTGGGAGTGTGAATGGAACAAGATGATTGAGGATAACACCGAGATTAAGAACTTTATTAGTATCTTCAACGAAGAGTTTTATCCTTCCAATTCCTTTGCCACCGAGGATGAGATTATTCAGCAGATTATAAAAGGGGAGATATATGGATTCATTGAATGCGATATATCTGTTCCTGAAAAGTTATACGAAAAGTTTTCAGAAATGAGCCCTGTTTTCAAGAATACATCTTTGAATAGAAATCATCTTAGTGAAAGTATGAAAGAATTTGCTGAAAAGGAAGGAATGCTACCTCAAGAACAACGAACTTTGGTAGGGAGTATGTTTGGAGAAAAAATTTTACTACTCACCACTTTAGCAAAATGGTATCTTAATCATGGATTGATTATAACCAAAATATATCAAGTCATAGAATACACCCCTAGAAGAGTTTTCCAGTCATTTGGAGAATCTGTCTCAAATGCTAGAAGAGCTGGTGACAAAGATCCTGACCAAGAGTTGATAGCCACAACCAATAAACTCATTGGAAATTCATCGTACGGGAAAACAATCACTGAGAAATTAAAACATCGAAATGTCAAGTATATTCAAGAAAATTATGAAGCATCCTTGAGAATACGATCACACAGATTTGAATCTTTGGAGTCGTTGATAGCTTCTATGAGTTGACTCAACACAAGCCTTCGGTTAGTAGTATATATTTATTATCTTATTGATATAATTGAATCATAATGAAAAATTTACTTGAGCTAATATATGTAAAGGAATCTAATAGGACTGTATATATTTATTCAGATGAAAATGGATATACCTGTACATATCGGATTCTCCATATTACAACTGGCTAAACTTCGGATGTTGGAGTTCTACTATGACTTCATGGATAGGTAAGTAATCTCATTTGTATCTTTTAGAAAAAATATGTATAATGGTAAACATTTGAATGATAATTTTTGAAATGGGAGTATTATAATACTAAGATAACAAGAATTAAGGATTGAAATTTTTTATTTTAGATACTTCGACAGAAAGGACTTCCAGTATGTGGCGATGGATACAGATAGTGCCTACATGGCTCTTTCAGCACCTATGGATAATATTGTTAGAAAAGAGATCGCTGATATATACTACAAAGAATATGGAAAATCGTTTCCTAGGATGTATTGCGATCGACACGCGGATGATTTCCAACTCTGTAAATCTGTTCCTACAAAGTTGTGGGAATTACAAAATTGTTGCAAAGAAGTATATCAATATGATATAAGGACTCCTGGTTTATTCAAAGTAGAATTTTCAGGACATGGAATAGTAGCCTTAAATTCTAAGACTTACTTTTGCTGGAATGATGAAACTCATTCTACAAAGCATAGCAGTAAAGGATTAAGTAAAACTACGAATAGTTTTACAAAAGACACTTTTTTAAAAGTATTACATTCAAGATCTCCTAAGGAAGGGGTAAACAAAGGTTTTGTAAAAAAAGACAATAGAGTGTTCTCATACACTCAACTTAGAACTGGATTAACATATTTTTATTCAAAAAGAAGAGTATGTAACGATGGAGTGAGCACAGAATATATTTTAGCATAATTTTTAGAAGTGAATTTGTTGTTAAGTATATATGATAGTAGAGTTTTGCTCCTCGATGTATTATTACTATAAAATTTTATTTTCTTCATTGGCTCTTCTTTTCGTATATACAATATCAATAATATATAACTAAGCTCATATAAATTCAATATACTATCCAATGTAAAATCATTTCGAATGTAGACTTTCTCATAGTAACATGACTCAAAACATTCTGATTAAAGATTTTGTTCCATTCGAGGTTGCAGAAATAATCCCAGATAACATCTTGGTTCATCTTGACAAAAATGAACAAATTCGTACTCATCTTACCGAGGAATGTTTATACTACATTCTAGGAACAGCTGCTTTTAGAAAAGTTGTGTCATTGAAAAGATTAAAGTCCAACTGTGTCTGCAGTGCGTTGGAATGCAGGGAATGTTTGGAATCAACATTATGTGTAAAAGAAATATCGATAACACCCTCAGATTTGAAGATGACCTTTGAATGGGTTGATCTTGAAGCTACCATTCGAGAAGGTAAAATTGGAAAAGAGGTTGATTTAGAATGGATTAACAGATTTATCGCGACCGATTTTAAAACGATGGAAGAAACGATTTTTGAAACCGTGTTTTGGAATAGAATTCGGCACTACATGACTCATCCTACTCAACGTGATGAAACGAAACAACTGCTCTTCAGAAGACTCATTCATATAGCACAATTTCCATTAATCGGAGAAAGCGTGGAAGAGGAAATCGAGCATGAAATTGATGATGTAATTATAGATGAAAAATCTGTTGGATGAAAATAAAAAAAAAAGATTCGGAATGATATTAAGTCTACTCCTCTAGATTTCTCCACCATTCTTCAATTTAGCTCTGTTGGTGAAGGAACCAAAAAAAAAAAAAAAAACGAAGAAAACAGAAACAATGTCGGTTATATTTCTAGAGGAGTTTATTCCAGCTCATCTTAAGGATGGACAATTATCAAGAGTGGTTGTAAAGAAAAACACAAAAAAATTCATCAGAAGAGTTACTGAAGAAACTTTTTACTATGTTATCGGATTCTATATCTATAAACGTTTCGTAACATATTTAGAAAGTCGGTGTGGATGCTTCGAGGGAGCTCGAGGATGTCAATATTGTATTAGAATAATGCAAATACGATATGGAAATGAAGGATTGACTCGACAAGAACTTCATGAGACTTTTGCCGAACTCGATATTGGAACGTGTTTGGAATCTGCTCAAATCGGACCAAGGAGTGACAAAGTCCAACTATCATTATTATCCTCACTTGATTGGAACACACCTTCAAACATAATATTAACCGAAACAAGACTTTATCCATATTTGAGAGGAGAAGCCAATGATCAACATGCTACAAATCGTTACTTCAGTGAACTCCTACATATCAATGGGAAGAATTGATAATCATCACAGTTAGACTTTGCATAATTCTTTATATTTAATCACTTTATATCCAAGAAGGATTGACTCATCAAATAGAATTGAATAACTTTTTTTTGTATAGTATTTCAAGATAATTTTGAAGAATGAACTATATATATTATATTGACATACTTTTTTATGCATTTTCTTTGCCTACTTCAGTCAAGAGAGTAGTATTTTAAAAAGACACTATGACTATAATGAATTTGCACATTATAATATTTCTCATTTTACGCTTTACGGGAATAATAAATGGAAATCAAAGAATTCAATATGTTACCGATGCGAATAACTGCTTAAGCAGAACACTCAATGAATTTGAAGTTTCATTACTACTTCCATTCGAAGAAACTACTTTATATCACAAGAATAATGAAACATGCGGAAGAATATTTCCATTGGACTACATTCATTGTGGTTATCCATTACCAGGCAATCACAGATTTGCGTGTAAAGAACTACTAAATGAAGATGAAGCAGATGGAAAAAACCTATACCTTAATCCTATAGTGTCAGCTTCATCGGAGCAAGTTCTAACATATTCTGAATGTGAATATTCAGTTCAAAATTCCACAATCGATATTCTAATTGATTTCAAATTATTCTACAGAGGAGAATTATGTGGATATAACTCTACTCTTTCAATGTTGCAATGTCCTCCAGGATCGAATTTTCAAGATATTGACTTTATCTGTAATCTTCAACCTATTTCAAATTCTACTACACCTAAAGATACCTTCATATATGATAATATTGGAAATAATGAAGGATTAGATTTGTTACTTCCTGTTCAGTTTCTCAATTCTTTGGGAAAATCAACTCTTATTTTAGTTCTTCGATGTGACACAGAAATTGATGAAAGATATATTCCAAAACTTTCCTTTTTAAAACGAATGACAGAATGAATTTGAATTTTTTGTAACATTTATAGTTTATATTTTATAATAAAAACTTATCTCTCATTCAACCAAATATATAACAATCTCCGGAAAATCAACCCCTCGGTGTCCCAGATATTAACCCCCTCACTCATCCGCTAGGTAATCTCTCGCTCTCCTCGATAATACGCGAGATCCACTCCGGAAAACCATCCAGCCCTCGATGTCCCAGATATTCACCCCCACTATTCCACCGATAATCGGCGACGATTCGCCCGACTAATCCGCGACGATTCCCCGACTAATCCCGCGATAATCCGCGTTCAATCGGATGACTCATCCCCCGCTAATCCGATGACTCATCCACAGATAATCCGCCGATTACGCCAGGAGCGGATCCGTAACCCCTCGAATTCAACCCCCTACTCTACACCACAATTTCCCCCAAACCCCAACATCTCATTCAACTCCACACGATTCAATCTACACCCCTAGCCAATTTATTTCACAACCCCCTTTTTCTATCCCCCCGCTGGATCCGTCACTTTTGTGTGTAGATCTGCTCTCTATATACTACTTCTAGTTAATTGTAGCAACAAGAATTGTATAAAGGTTTATTTTATAAAAAATTGTTATTCATCACATTACTGCCAGTAGTCACAGTCTGGATATTTAGAGTGCCCGAGTGCCCAAACCCCAAAGCCCAAAGCCCAAAGCCCAAAGCCTAAAACCCAAAGCCCAAAGCCCAAAGCCCCAGGCCAAAAGCCCAAACCACAAACCTCAAACCCCAAACCCCAAACCCCATACTAACATACATGTACTTACTTGAGTCTTTAAATATTTTCATTAACTATTTACTGTTTGTGATTGATTATTACTAAAATGTAATATAAAACATTGTATTTAGTACCTACATGTTAATCAAAAAACGGATATTTATCTTGAGCTCTATTTAATTGTAGCAACAAGAATTGTATAAAGGTTTATTTTATAAAAATTTGTTATTCATCACATTACTGCCAGTAGTCACAGTCTGCATATTTAGAGTGCCCGAGTGCCCAAACCCCAAAGCCCAAAGCCCAAAGCCCAAAGCCTAAAACCCAAAGCCCAGAGCCCAAATCCCAAACCCCAAACCCCAAATCCCAAACCCCAAACCCCAAACTAACATACATGTACTTACTTGAGTTTTTAAATATTTTCATTAACTATTTACTGTTTGTGATTGATTATTACTAAAATTTAATATAAAACATTGTATTTAGTACCTACATGTTAATCAAAAAACAGATATTTATCTTGAGCTCTATTTAATTGTAGCAACAAGAATTGTATAAAGGTTTATTTTATAAAAAAATGTTATTCATCACATTACTGCCAGTAGTCACAGTCTGCATATTTATAGTGCCCGAGTGCCCGAATGCCCAAAGTCCAAAGCCCAAAGCCCAAAGCCCAAAGCCCAAAGCCCAAAGCCCAAACTAACACACATGTACTTACTTGAGTCTTTAAATAATTTCATTAACTATTTACTGTTTGTGATTGATTGTTATTAAAATGTAATATAAAACATTGTATTTCGTACCTACATGTTAATCAAAAAACGGATATTTATCTTGAGCTCTATTGAATTGTAGCAATGAGAATTGTATAAAGGTTTATTTTATAAAAAATTGTTATTCATGACATTACTGCCAGTAGTCACAGTCTGCATAATTATAGTGCCCGAGTGCCCAAACCCCAAACCTTAAACCCCAAACCACAAACCACAAACGCCAAAGCCCAAAGCCCAAAGCCCAAAGCCCAAAGCCCAAAGTCCAAAGCCCAAAGCCCAAAGCCTAAAGCCCAAAGCCCAAACCCCAAACCCCAAACCCAAAACTAACATACATGTACTTACTTGAGTCTTTAAATATTTTCATTAACTATTTACTGTTTGTGATTGATTATTACTAAAATGTAATATAAAACATTGTATTTAGTACCTACATGTTAATCAAAAAACAGATATTTATCTTGAGCTCTATTTAATTGTAGCAACAAGAATTGTATAAAAGTTTATTTTATAAAAATTTGTTATTCATCACATTACTGCCAGTAGACACAGTCTGCATAATTATAGTGCCCAATGCCCAAACCCCAAACCCCAAAGCCCAAAGCCCAAAGCCCAAAGTGCAAACCCCAAACCCCAAACCCCAAACCCCAAACCCCAAACTAACATACATGCACTTACTTGAGTCTTTAAATATTTTCATTAACTATTAACCGTTTGTGATTGATTATTACTAAAATGTAATATAAAATATTGTGTTTAGTACCTACATGTTAATCATAAAACGGATATTTATCTTGAGCTCTATTGAATTGTAACAACGAGAATTGTATAAAGGTTTAATTTATAAAAATTTGTTATTCATGACATTACTGCCAGTAGTCACAGTCTGCATAATTATAGTGCCCGAGTGCCCAAACCCCAAAGCCCAAAGCCCAAAGCCCAAAGCCCAATCCCCAAACCTCAAACCCCAAACTAACATACATGTACTTACTTGAGTCTTTAAATATTTTCATTAACTATTTACTGTTTGTGATTGATTATTACTAAAATGTAATATAAAACATTGTATTTAGTACCTGCATGTTAATCAAAAAAAGGATATTTATCTTGAGCTCTATTGAATTGTAACAACGAGAATTGTATAAAGGTTTAATTTATAAAAATTTGTTATTCATGACATTACTGCCAGTAGACACAGTCTGCATAATTATAGTGCCCGAGTGCCCAAAGCCCAAAGCCCAAAGCCCAAAGCCCAAAGCCCAATCCCCAAGCCTCAAACCCCAAACTAACATACATGTACTTACTTGAGTCTTTAAATATTTTCCTTAACTATTTACTGTTTGTGATTGATTATTACTAAAATGTAATATAAAACATTGTATTTAGTACCTACATGTTAATCAAAAAAAGGATATTTATCTTGAGCTCTATTTAATTGTAGCAACAAGAATTGTATATAGGTTTATTTTATAAAAATTCGTTATTCATCACATTACTGCCAGTAGTCACAGTCTGCATAATTATAGTGCCCGAGTGCCCAAACCCCGAAGCCCAAAGCCCAAAGCCCAAAGCCCAAAGCCCAAAGCCCAAAGCCCAAACCCCAAACCCCAAACCCCAAACTAACATACATGTACTTACTTGAGTCTTTAAATATTTTCATTAACTATTTACTGTTTGTGATTGATTATTACTAAAATGTAATTTAAAACATTGTATTTAGTACCTACATGTTAATCAAAAAACGGATATTTATCTTGAGCTCTATTTAATTGTAGCAACAAGAATTGTATAAAGGTTTATTTTATAAAAATTTGTTATTCATCACATTACAGCCAGTAGTCACAGTCTGCATATTTATAGTGCCCGAGTGCCCGAACCCCAAACCCTAAACCCCAAACCTTAAACACCAAAGCCCAAAGCCCAAAGCCCAAAGCCCAAAGCCCAAAGCCCAAAGCCCAAAGCCCAAACCCCAAAGCCCAAAGCCCAAAGCCCAAACCTCAAACCCCAAACCCCACACCCCAAACTAACATACATGTACTTACTTGAGTCTTTAAATATTTTCATTAACTATTAACTCTTTGTGATTGATTATTACTAAAATGTAATATAAAACATTGTATTTAGTACCTACATGTTAATCAAAAAACGGATATCTATCTTAAGCTCTATTTAATTGTAGCAACAAGAATTGTATAAAGGTTTATTTTATAAAAATTTGTTATTCATCACATTACAGCCAGTAGTCACAGTCTGCATATTTATAGTGACCGAGTGCCCGAACCCCAAACGTAAACCCCAAACCTTAAACCCCAAACCCCAAACCCCAAAGCCCAAAGCCCAAAGCCCAAAGCCCAAAGCCCAAAGCCCAAAGCCCAAAGCCCAAAGCCCAAAGCCCAAACCCCAAACCCCAAACTCCAAACTAACATACATGTACTTACTTGAGTCTTTAACTATTTTCATTAACTATTTACTGTTTGTGATTGATTATTACTAAAATGTAATATAAAACATTGTATTTAGTACCTACATGTTAATCAAAAAACGGATATTTATCTTGAGCTCTATTTAATTGTAGCAACAAGCATTGTATAAAGGTTTAATTTACAAAAACTTGTTATGCATCACATTACTGCCAGTAGTCACAGTCTGCATATTTATAGTGCCCAAGTACCCAAAACCCAAAGCCCAAAACCCAAAGCCCAAAGCCCAAAGCCCAAAGCCCAAAGCCCAAAGCCCAAAGCCCAAAGCCAAAAGCCCAAAGCCCAAACCCCAAACCCCAAACCCCAAACTAACATACATGTACTTACTTGAGTCTTTAAATATTTTCATTAACTATTTACTGTTTGTGATTGATTATTACTAAAATGTAATATAAAACATTGTATTTGCTACCTACATGTTAACCAAAAAACAGATATTTATCTTGAGCTCTATTTAATTGTAGCAACAAGAATTGTATAAAGGTTTATTTTAGAAAAAAATTGTTATTCATCACATTACTGCCAGTAGTCACAGTCTGCATATTTATAGTGCCCGAGTGCCCAAACCCCAAAGCTCAAAGCCCAAAGCCCAAAGCCTAAAACCCAAAGCCCAGAGCCCAAATCCCAAACCCCAAACCCCAAATCCCAAACCCCAAACCCCAAACTAACATACATGTACTTACTTGAGTTTTTAAATATTTTCATTATTTATTTACTGTTTGTGATTGATTATTACTAAAATGTAATATAAAACATTGTATTTAGTACCTACTTGCTAATCAAAAAACGGATAATTATCTTGAGCTCTATTTAATTGTAGCAACAAGAATTGTATAAAGGTTTATTTTATAAAAAATTGTTATTCATCACATTACTGCCAGTAGTCACAGTCTGCATATTTATAGTGCCCGAGTGCCCGAATGCCCAAAGTCCAAAGCCCAAAGCCCAAAGCCCAAAGCCCAAAGCCCAAACCCCGAACCCCAAACCCCAAACCCCAAACTAACACACATGTACTTACTTGAGTCTTTAAATATTTTCATTAACTATTTACTGTTTGTGATTGATTGTTACTAAAATGTAATATAAAACATTGTATTTAGTACCTACATGTTAATCAAAAAACGGATATTTATCTTGAGCTCTATTTAATTGTAGCAACAAGAATTGTATAAAGGTTTATTATATAAAAATTTGTTATTCATCACATTACAGCCAGTAGTCACAGTCTGCATATTTATAGTGCCCGAGTGCCTGAATGCCCAAAGTCCAAAGCCCAAAGCCTAAAGCCCAAAGCCCAAAGCCAAAAGTCCAAAGCCCAAAGCCCAAAGCCTAAAGCCCAAAGCCCAAACCCCAAACCCCAAACCCAAAACTAACATACATGTACTTACTTGAGTCTTTAAATAATTTCATTAACTATTTACTGTTTGTGATTGATTATTACTAAAATGTAATATAAAACATTGTATTTAGTACCTACATGTTAATCAAAAAACGGATATTTATCTTGAGCTCTATTTAATTGTAGCAACAAGAATTGTATAAAGGTTTATTATATAAAAATTTGTTATTCATCACATTACAGCCAGTAGTCACAGTCTGCATATTTATAGTGCCCGAGTGCCCGAACCCCAAACCCTAAACTCCAAACCTTAAACCCCAAACCCCAAAGCCCAAAGCCCAAAGCCCAAAGCCCAAAGCCCAAACCCCAAACTCCAAACTAACATACATGTACTTACTTGAGTCTTTAACTATTTTCATTAACTATTTACTGTTTGTGATTGATTATTACTAAAATGTAATATAAAACATTGTATTTAGTACCTACATGTTAATCAAAAAACGGATATTTATCTTGAGCTCTATTTAATTGTAGCAACAAGAATTGTATAAAGGTTTATTTTTAAAAAAACTTGTTATTCATCACATTACTGCCAGTAGTCACAGTCTGCATATTTATAGTGCCCAAGTGCCCAAAACCCAAAGCCCAAAGCCCAAAGCCCAAAGTCCAAAGCCCAAAGCCCAAAGCCCAAAGCCTAAAGCCCAAAGCCCAAACCCCAAACCCCAAACCCAAAACTAACATACATGTACTTACTTGAGTCTTTAACTATTTTCATTAACTATTTACTGTTTGTGATTGATTATTACTAAAATGTAATATAAAACATTGTATTTAGTACCTACATGTTAATCAAAAAACGGATATTTATCTTGAGCTCTATTTAATTGTAGCAACAAGAATTGTATAAAGGTTTATTTTAAAAAAAACTTGTTATTCATCACATTACTGCCAGTAGTCACAGTCTGCATATTTATAGTGCCCAAGTGCCCAAAACCCAAAGCCCAAAACCCAAACCCCAAAGCCCAAAGCCCAAAGCCCAAAGCCCCAGGCCAAAAGCCCAAACCCCAAACCTCAAACACCAAACCCCAAACCCCAAACTAACATACATGTACTTACTTGAGTCTTGAAATATTTTCATTAACTATTAACTGTTTGTGATTGATTATTACTAAAATGTAATATAAAACATTGTAGTTAGTACCTACATGTTAATCAAAAAACGGATATTTATCTTGAGCTCTATTTAATTGTAGCAACAAGAATTGTATAAAGGTTTATTTTATAAAAATTTGTTATTCATCACATTACTGCCAGTAGTCACAGTCTGCATATTTAGAGTGCCCGAGTGCCCAAACCCCAAAGCCCAAAGCCCAAAGCCCAAAGCCCAAAGCCCAAAGCCCAAAGCCTAAAACCCAAAGCCCAGAGCCCAAATCCCAAACCCCAAACCCCAGATCCCAAACCCCAAACCCCAAACCCCAAACTAACATACATGTACTTACTTGAGTTTTTAAATATTTTCATTAACTATTTACTGTTTGTTATTGATTATTACTAAAATGTAATATAAAACATTGTATTTAGTACCTACTTGTTAATCAAAAAATGGATATTTATCTTGAGCTCTATTTAATTGTAGCAACAAAAATTGTATAAAGGTTTACTTTATAAAAAATTGTTATTCATCACATTACTGCCAGTAGTCACAGTCTGCATATTTATAGTGCCCGAGTGCCTGAATGCCCAAAGTCCAAAGCCCAAAGCCTAAAGCCCAAAGCCCAAAGCCCAAAGTCCAAAGCCCAAAGCCCAAAGCCTAAAGCCCAAAGCCCAAACCCCAAACCCCAAACCCAAAACTAACATACATGTACTTACTTGAGTCTTTAAATAATTTCATTAACTATTTACTGTTTGTGATTGATTATTACTAAAATGTAATATAAAACATTGTATTTAGTACCTACATGTTAATCAAAAAACGGATATTTATCTTGAGCTCTATTTAATTGTAGCAACAAGAATTGTATAAAGGTTTATTATATAAAAACTTGTTATTCATCACATTACAGCCAGTAGTCACAGTCTGCATATTTATAGTGCCCGAGTGCCCGAACCCCAAACCCTAAACTCCAAACCTTAAACCCCAAACCCCAAAGCCCAAAGCCCAAAGCCCAAAGCCCAAAGCCCAAACCCCAAACTCCAAACTAACATACATGTACTTACTTGAGTCTTTAACTATTTTCATTAACTATTTACTGTTTGTGATTGATTATTACTAAAATGTAATATAAAACATTGTATTTAGTACCTACATGTTAATCAAAAAACGAATATTTATCTTGAGCTCTATTTAATTGTAGCAACAAGAATTGTATAAAGGTTTATTTTTAAAAAAACTTGTTATTCATCACATTACTGCCAGTAGTCACAGTCTGCATATTTATAGTGCCCAAGTGCCCAAAACCCAAAGCCCAAAGCCCAAAGCCCAAAGTCCAAAGCCCAAAGCCCAAAGCCCAAAGCCTAAAGCCCAAAGCCCAAACCCCAAACCCCAAACCCAAAACTAACATACATGTACTTACTTGAGTCTTTAACTATTTTCATTAACTATTTACTGTTTGTGATTGATTATTACTAAAATGTAATATAAAACATTGTATTTAGTACCTACATGTTAATCAAAAAACGGATATTTATCTTGAGCTCTATTTAATTGTAGCAACAAGAATTGTATAAAGGTTTATTTTAAAAAAAACTTGTTATTCATCACATTACTGCCAGTAGTCACAGTCTGCATATTTATAGTGCCCAAGTGCCCAAAACCCAAAGCCCAAAACCCAAACCCCAAAGCCCAAAGCCCAAAGCCCAAAGCCCCAGGCCAAAAGCCCAAACCCCAAACCTCAAACACCAAACCCCAAACCCCAAACTAACATACATGTACTTACTTGAGTCTTTAAATATTTTCATTAACTATTAACTGTTTGTGATTGATTATTACTAAAATGTAATATAAAACATTGTAGTTAGTACCTACATGTTAATCAAAAAACGGATATTTATCTTGAGCTCTATTTAATTGTAGCAACAAGAAGTGTATAAAGGTTTATTTTATAAAAATTTGTTATTCATCACATTACTGCCAGTAGTCACAGTCTGCATATTTAGAGTGCCCGAGTGCCCAAACCCCAAAGCCCAAAGCCCAAAGCCCAAAGCCCAAAGCCCAAAGCCCAAAGCCCAAAGTCCAAAGCCCAAAGCCCAAAGCCTAAAGCCCAAAGCCCAAACCCCAAACCCCAAACCCAAAACTAACATACATGTACTTACTTGAGTCTTTAAATAATTTCATTAACTATTTACTGTTTGTGATTGATTATTACTAAAATGTAATATAAAACATTGTATTTAGTACCTACATGTTAATCAAAAAACGGATATTTATCTTGAGCTCTATTTAATTGTAGCAACAAGAATTGTATAAAGGTTTATTATATAAAAACTTGTTATTCATCACATTACAGCCAGTAGTCACAGTCTGCATATTTATAGTGCCCGAGTGCCCGAACCCCAAACCCTAAACTCCAAACCTTAAACCCCAAACCCCAAAGCCCAAAGCCCAAAGCCCAAAGCCCAAAGCCCAAACCCCAAACTCCAAACTAACATACATGTACTTACTTGAGTCTTTAACTATTTTCATTAACTATTTACTGTTTGTGATTGATTATTACTAAAATGTAATATAAAACATTGTATTTAGTACCTACATGTTAATCAAAAAACGAATATTTATCTTGAGCTCTATTTAATTGTAGCAACAAGAATTGTATAAAGGTTTATTTTTAAAAAAACTTGTTATTCATCACATTACTGCCAGTAGTCACAGTCTGCATATTTATAGTGCCCAAGTGCCCAAAACCCAAAGCCCAAAGCCCAAAGCCCAAAGTCCAAAGCCCAAAGCCCAAAGCCCAAAGCCTAAAGCCCAAAGCCCAAACCCCAAACCCCAAACCCAAAACTAACATACATGTACTTACTTGAGTCTTTAACTATTTTCATTAACTATTTACTGTTTGTGATTGATTATTACTAAAATGTAATATAAAACATTGTATTTAGTACCTACATGTTAATCAAAAAACGGATATTTATCTTGAGCTCTATTTAATTGTAGCAACAAGAATTGTATAAAGGTTTATTTTAAAAAAAACTTGTTATTCATCACATTACTGCCAGTAGTCACAGTCTGCATATTTATAGTGCCCAAGTGCCCAAAACCCAAAGCCCAAAACCCAAACCCCAAAGCCCAAAGCCCAAAGCCCAAAGCCCCAGGCCAAAAGCCCAAACCCCAAACCTCAAACACCAAACCCCAAACCCCAAACTAACATACATGTACTTACTTGAGTCTTTAAATATTTTCATTAACTATTAACTGTTTGTGATTGATTATTACTAAAATGTAATATAAAACATTGTAGTTAGTACCTACATGTTAATCAAAAAACGGATATTTATCTTGAGCTCTATTTAATTGTAGCAACAAGAATTGTATAAAGGTTTATTTTATAAAAATTTGTTATTCATCACATTACTGCCAGTAGTCACAGTCTGCATATTTAGAGTGCCCGAGTGCCCAAACCCCAAAGCCCAAAGCCCAAAGCCCAAAGCCCAAAGCCCAAAGCCCAAAGCCCAAAGCCCAAAGCCTAAAACCCAAAGCCAAGAGCCCAAATCCCAAACCCCAAACCCCAGATCCCAAACCCCAAACCCCAAACCCCAAACTAACATACATGTACTTACTTGAGTTTTTAAATATTTTCATTAACTATTTACTGTTTGTTATTGATTATTACTAAAATGTAATATAAAACATTGTATTTAGTACCTACTTGTTAATCAAAAAATGGATATTTATCTTGAGCTCTATTTAATTGTAGCAACAAAAATTGTATAAAAGTTTATTTTATAAAAATTTGTTATTCATCACATTACTGCCAGTAGACACAGTCTGCATAATTATAGTGCCCGAGTGCCCGAATGCCCAAAGCCCAAAGCCCAAAGCCCAAAGCCCAAAGCCCAAAGTGCAAACCCCAAACCCCAAACCCCAAACTAACATACATGCACTTACTTGAGTCTTTAAATATTTTCATTAACTATTTACTGTTTGTGATTGATTATTACTAAAATGTAATATAAAACATTGTATTTAGTACCTACATGTTAATCAAAAAACGGATATTTATCTTGAGCTCTATTGAATTGTAACAACGAGAATTGTATAAAGGTTTAATTTATAAAAATTTGTTATTCATGACATTACTGCCAGTAGTCACAGTCTGCATAATTATAGTGCCCGAGTGCCCAAACCCCAAAGCCCAAAGCCCAAAGCCCAAAGCCCAAAGCCCAAAGCCCAAAGCCCAAAGCCCAAAGCCCAATCCCCAAACCTCAAACCCCAAACTAACATACATGTACTTACTTGAGTCTTTAAATATTTTCATTAACTATTTACTGTTTGTGATTGATTATTACTAAAATGTAATATAAAACATTGTATTTAGTACCTACATGTTAATCAAAAAACGGATATTTATCTTGAGCTCTATTGAATTGTAACAACGAGAATTGTATAAAGGTTTATTTTATAAAAATTTGTTATTCATGACATTACTGCCAGTAGTCACAGTCTGCATAATTATAGTGCCCGAGTGCCCAAACCCCAAACCTTAAACCCCAAACCACAAACCCCAAAGCCCAAAGTGCAAACCCCAAACCCCAAACCCCAAACCCCAAACCCCAAACCACAAACCCCAAACCCCAAACCCCAAACCCCAAAACCCAAAGTAACATATATGCAGTTACTTGAGTCTTTAAATATTTTCATTAACTATTTACTGTTTGTGATATATTATTACTAAAATGTAAGATAAAACATTGTATTTAGTACCTACATGTTAATCAAAAAACGGATATTTATATTAAGCTCTATTTAATTGTAGCAACAAAAATTGTATAAAGGTTTATTTTATAAAAAATTGTTAGTCATCACATTACTGCCAGTAAGCACAGTCTGGATATTTATAGCGCCCAAGTGCCCAAAGCCCAAAGCCCAAAGCCCAAAGCCCAAAGCCCAAAGCCCAAACCCCAAACCCCAAACCCCCAACCCCAACCCCCCCAAACCCCAAGCCCCAAACCCCTAATAACATACATGTACTTACTTGAGTCTTTAAATACTTTCATTAACTATTTACTGTTTGTGATTGATTATTACTAAAATGTAATATAAAACATTGTATTTAGTACCTACATGTTGATCAAAAAACGGATATTTATATTGAGCTCTATTTAATTGTAGCAACAAGAATTGTATGAAGGTTTATTTTACAAAAACTTGTTATTCATCACATTACTGCCAGTAGTCACAGTCTGCATATTTATAGTGCCCAAGTGCCCAAAACCCAAACCCCAAAACCCAAAGCCCAAAGCCCAAAGCCCAAAGCCCAAAGCCCAAAGCCCAAAGCCCAAAGCCCAAAGCCCAATCCCCAAACCTCAAACCCCAAACTAACATACATGTACTTACTTGAGTCTTTAAATATTTTCATTAACTATTTACTGTTTGTGGTTGATTATTACTAAAATGTAATATTAAAACATTGTATTTAGTACCTACATGTTAATCAAAAAAAGGATATTTATCTTGAGCTCTATTGAATTGTAACAACGAGAATTGTATAAAGGTTTATTTTATAAAAATTTGTTATTCATGACATTACTGCCAGTAGTCACAGTCTGCATAATTATAGTGCCCGAGTGCCCAAACCCCAAACCTTAAACCCCAAACCACAAACCCCAAAGCCCAAAGTGCAAACCCCAAACCCCAAACCCCAAACCCCAAACCCCAAACCCCAAAACCCAAAGTAACATACATGCAGTTACTTGAGTCTTTAAATATTTTCATTAACTATTTACTGTTTGTGATATATTATTACTAAAATGTAATATAAAACATTGTATTTAGTACCTACATGTTAATCAAAAAACGGATATTTATATTGAGCTCTATTTAATTGTAGCAACAAAAATTGTATAAAGGTTTATTTTATAAAAAATTGTTATTCATCACATTACTGCCAGTAAGCACAGTCTGCATATTTATAGCGCCCAAGTGCCCAAAGCCCAAAGCCCAAAGCCCAAAGCCCAAAGCCCAAAGCCCAAACCCCAAACCCCCAACCCCAACCCCCCCAAACCCCAAGCCCCAAACCCCTAATAACATACATGTACTTACTTGAGTCTTTAAATACTTTCATTAACTATTTACTGTTTGTGATTGATTATTACTAAAATGTAATATAAAACATTGTATTTAGTACCTACATGTTAATCAAAAAACGGATATTTATATTGAGCTCTATTTAATTGTAGCAACAAGAATTGTATGAAGGTTTATTTTACAAAAACTTGTTATTCATCACATTACTGCCAGTAGTCACAGTCTGCATATTTATAGTGCCCAAGTGCCCAAAACTCAAAGCCCAAAACCCAAAGCCCAAAGCCCAAAGCCCAAAGCCCAAAGCCCAAAGCCCAAAGCCAAAAGCCCAAAGCCCAAACCCCAAACCCCAAACTAACATACATGTACTTACTTGAGTCTTTAAATATTTTCATTAACTATTTACTGTTTGTGATTGATTATTACTAAAATGTAATATAAAACATTGTATTTACTACCTACATGTTAATCAAAAAACGGATATTTATCTTGAGCTCTATTTAATTGTAGCAACAAGAATTGTATAAAGGTTTATTTAAAAAAAAACTTGTTATTCATCACATTACTGCCAGTAGTCACAGTCTGCATATTTATAGTGCCCAAGTGCCCAAAACCCAAAGCCCAAAACCCAAAGCCCAAAGCCCAAAGCCCAAACCCCAAACCCCAAACCCCAAACTAACACAGATGTACTTATTTGAGTCTTTAAATATTTTCATTAACTATTTACTGTTTGTGATTGATTGTTACTAAAATGTAATATAAAACATTGTATTTAGTACCTACATGTTAATCAAAAAACGGATATTTATCTTGAGCTCTATTGAATTGTAGCAATGAGAATTGTATAAAGGTTTATTTTATAAAAAATTGTTATTCATGACATTACTGCCAGTAGTCACAGTCTGCATAATTATAGTGCCCGAGTGCCCAAACCCCAAACCTTAAACCCCAAACCACAAACCACAAACGCCAAAGCCCAAAGCCCAAAGCCCAAAGCCCAAAGCCCAAAGTCCAAAGCCCAAAGCCCAAAGCCCAAAGCCCAAAGCCCAAACCCCAAACCCCAAACCCCAAACCCAAAACTAACATACATGTACTTACTTGAGTCTTTAAATATTTTCATTAACTATTTACTGTTTGTGATTGATTGTTACTAAAATGTAAAATAAAGCATTGTATTTAGTACCTACATGTTAATCAAAAAACAGATATTTATCTTGAGCTCTATTTAATTGTAGCAACAAGAATTGTATAAAAGTTTATTTTATAAAAATTTGTTATTCATCACATTACTGCCAGTAGACACAGTCTGCATAATTATAGTGCCCGAGTGCCCAAACCCCAAACCCCAAACCCCAAAGCCCAAAGCCCAAAGCCCAAAGTGCAAACCCCAAACCCCAAACCCCAAACCCCAAACTAACATACATGCACTTACTTGAGTCTTTAAATATTTTCATTAACTATTTACTGTTTGTGATTGATTATTACTAAAATGTAATATAAAACATTGTATTTAGTACCTACATGTTAATCAAAAAACGGATATTTATCTTGAGCTCTATTGAATTGTAACAACGAGAATTGTATAAAGGTTTAATTTATAAAAATTTGTTATTCATGACATTACTGCCAGTAGTCACAGTCTGCATAATTATAGTGCCCGAGTGCCCAAACCCCAAAGCCCAAAGCCCAAAGCCCAAAGCCCAATCCCCAAACCTCAAACCCCAAACTAACATACATGTACTTACTTGAGTCTTTAAATATTTTCATTAACTATTTACTGTTTGTGATTGATTATTACTAAAATGTAATATAAAACATTGTATTTAGTACCTACATGTTAATCAAAAAAAGGATATTTATCTTGAGCTCTATTGAATTGTAACAACGAGAATTGTATAAAGGTTTATTTTATAAAAATTTGTTATTCATGACATTACTGCCAGTAGTCACAGTCTGCATAATTATAGTGCCCGAGTCCCTAAACCCCAAACCTTAAACCCCAAACCACAAACCCCAAAGCCCAAAGTGCAAACCCCAAACCCCAAACCCCAAACCCTAAACCCCAAACCCCAAACCCCAAAACCCAAAGTAACATACATGCAGTTACTTGAGTCTTTCAATATTTTCATTAACTATTTACTGTTTGTGATATATTATTACTAAAATGTAATATAAAACATTGTATTTAGTACCTACATGTTAATCAAAAAACGGATATTTATATTAAGCTCTATTTAATTGTAGCAACAAAAATTGTATAAAGGTTTATTTTATAAAAAATTGTTATTCATCACATTACTGCCAGTAAGCACAGTCTGGATATTTATAGCGCCCAAGTGCCCAAAGCCCAAAGCCCAAAGCCCAAAGCCCAAAGCCCAAAGCCCAAAGCCCAAACCCCAAACCCCCAACCCCAACCCCCCCAAACCCCAAGCCCCAAACCCCTAATAACATACATGTACTTACTTGAGTCTTTAAATACTTTCATTAACTATTTACTGTTTGTGATTGATTATTACTAAAATGTAATATAAAACATTGTATTTAGTACCTACATGTTAATCAAAAAACGGATATTTATATTGAGCTCTATTTAATTGTAGCAACAAGAATTGTATGAAGGTTTATTTTACAAAAACTTGTTATTCATCACATTACTGCCAGTAGTCACAGTCTGCATATTTATAGTGCCCAAGTGCCCAAAACCCAAAGCCCAAAACCCAAAGCCCAAAGCCCAAACCCCAAAGCCCAAAGCCCAAAGCCCAATCCCCAAACCTCAAACCCCAAACTAACATACATGTACTTACTTGAGTCTTTAAATATTTTCATTAACTATTTACTGTTTGTGATTGATTATTACTAAAATGTAATATAAAACATTGTATTTAGTACCTACATGTTAATCAAAAAAAGGATATTTATCTTGAGCTCTATTGAACTGTAACAACGAGAATTGTATAAAGGTTTATTTTATAAAAATTTGTTATTCATGACATTACTGCCAGTAGTCACAGTCTGCATAATTATAGTGCCCGAGTGCCCAAACCCCAAACCTTAAACCCCAAACCACAAACCCCAAAGCCCAAAGTGCAAACCCCAAACCCCAAACCCCAAACCCCAAACCCCAAACCCCAAAACCCAAAGTAACATACATGCAGTTACTTGAGTCTTTAAATATTTTCATTAACTATTTACTGTTTGTGATATATTATTACTAAAATGTAATATAAAACATTGTATTTAGTACCTACATGTTAATCAAAAAACGGATATTTATATTGAGCTCTATTTAATTGTAGCAACAAAAATTGTATAAAGGTTTATTTTATAAAAAATTGTTATTCATCATATTACTGCCAGTAAGCACAGTCTGCATATTTATAGCGCCCAAGTGCCCAAAGCCCAAAGCCCAAAGCCCAAAGCCCAAAGCCCAAAGCCCAAAGCCCAAAGCCCAAAGCCCAAAGCCCAAAGCCCAAAGCCCAAAGCCCAAACCCCAAACCCCCAACCCCAACCCCCCCAAACCCCAAGCCCCAAACCCCTAATAACATACATGTACTTACTTGAGTCTTTAAATACTTTCATTAACTATTTACTGTTTGTGATTGATTATTACTAAAATGTAATATAAAACATTGTATTTAGTACCTACATGTTAATCAAAAAACGGATATTTATATTGAGCTCTATTTAATTGTAGCAACAAGAATTGTATGAAGGTTTATTTTACAAAAACTTGTTATTCATCACATTACTGCCAGTAGTCACAGTCTGCATATTTATAGTGCCCAAGTGCCCAAAACCCAAAGCCCAAAACCCAAAGCCCAAAGCCCAAAGCCCAAAGCCCAAAGCCCAAAGCCCAAAGCCCAAAGCCAAAAGCCCAAAGCCCAAACCCCAAACCCCAAACTAACATACATGTACTTACTTGAGTCTTTAAATATTTTCATTAACTATTTACTGTTTGTGATTGATTATTACTAAAATGTAATATAAAACATGGTATTTACTACCTACATGTTAATCAAAAAACGGATATTTATCTTGAGCTCTATTTAATTGTAGCAACAAGAATTGTATAAAGGTTTATTTTCTAAAAATTTTTTATTCATCACATTACTGCCAGTAGTCACAGTCTGCATATTTATAGTGCCCGAATGCCCGAACCCCAAACCCTAAACTCCAAACCTTAAACCCCAAACCCCAAAGCCCAATGCCCAAAGCCCAAAGCCCAAACCCCAAACCCCAAACTCCAAACTAACATACATGTACTTACTTGAGTCTTTAACTATTTTCATTAATTATTTACTGTTTGTGATTGATTATTACTAAAATGTAATATAAAACATTGTATTTAGTACCTACATGTAAATCAAAAAACGGATATTTATCTTGAGCTCTATTTAATTGTAGCAACAAGAATTGTATAAAGGTTTATTTTAAAAAAAACTTGTTATTCATCACATTACTGCCAGTAGTCACAGTCTGCATATTTATAGTGCCCAAGTGCCCAAAACCCAAAGCCCAAAACCCAAAGCCCGAAGCCCAAAGCCCAAAGCCCCAGGCCAAAAGCCCAAACCCCAAACCTCAAACCTCAAACCCCAAACCCCAAACCCCATACTAACATACATGTACTTACTTGAGTCTTTAAATTTTTTCATTAACTATTTACTGTTTGTGATTGATTATTACTAAAATGTAATATAAAACATTGTATTTAGTACCTACATGTTAATCAAAAAACGGATATTTATCTTGAGCTCTATTGAATTGTAACAACGAGAATTGTATAAAGGTTTAATTTATAAAAATTTGTTATTCATGACATTACTGCCAGTAGTCACAGTCTGCATAATTATAGTGCCCGAGTGCCCAAACCCCAAAGCCCAAAGCCCAAAGCCCAAAGCCCAAAGCCCAAAGCCCAAAGCCCAAAGCCCAATCCCCAAACCTCAAACCCCAAACTAACATACATGTACTTACTTGAGTCTTTAAATATTTTCATTAACTATTTACTGTTTGTGATTGATTATTACTAAAATGTAATATAAAACATTGTATTTAGTACCTACATGTTAATCAAAAAAAGGATATTTATCTTGAGCTCTATTGAATTGTAACAACGAGAATTGTATAAAGGTTTATTTTATAAAAATTTGTTATTCATGACATTACTGCCAGTAGTCACAGTCTGCATAATTATAGTGCCCGAGTGCCCAAACCCCAAACCTTAAACCCCAAACCACAAACCCCAAAGCCCAAAGTGCAAACCCCAAACCCCAAACCCCAAACCCCAAACCCCAAACCCCAAACCCCAAACCCCAACCCCAAACCACAAAACCCAAAACCCAAAGTAACATACATGCAGTTACTTGAGTCTTTAAATATTTTCATTAACTATTTACTGTTTGTGATATATTATTACTAAAATGTAATATAAAACATTGTATTTAGTACCTACATGTTAATCAAAAAACGGATATTTATATTGAGCTCTATTTAATTGTAGCAACAAAAATTGTATAAAGGTTTATTTTATAAAAAATTGTTATTCATCACATTACTGCCAGTAAGCACAGTCTGCATATTTGTAGCGCCCAAGTGCCCAAAGCCCAAAGCCCAAAGCCCAAAGCCCAAAGCCCAAAGCCCAAAGCCCAAAGCCCTAAGCCCAAACCCCAAACCCCCAACCCCAACCCCCCAAACCCCAAGCCCCAAACCCCTAATAACATACATGTACTTACTTGAGTCTTTAAATACTTTCATTAACTATTTACTGTTTGTGATTGATTATTACTAAAATGTAATATAAAACATTGTATTTAGTACCTACATGTTAATCAAAAAACGGATGTTTATATTGAGCTCTATTTAATTGTAGCAACAAGAATTGTATGAAGGTTTATTTTACAAAAACTTGTTATTCATCACATTACTGCCAGTAGTCACAGTCTGCATATTTATAGTGCCCAAGTGCCCAAAACCCAAAGCCCAAAACCCAAAGCCCAAAGCCCAAAGCCCAAAGCCCAAAGCCAAAAGCCCAAAGCCCAAACCCCAAACCCCAAACTAAGATACATGTACTTACTTGAGTCTTTAAATATTTTCATTAACTATTTACTGTTTGTGATTGATTATTACTAAAATGTAATATAAAACATTGTATTTACTACCTACATGTTAATCAAAAAACGGATATTTATCTTGAGCTCTATTTAATTGTAGCAACAAGAATTGTATAAAGGTTTATTTTCTAAAAATTTGTTATTCATCACATTACTGCCAGTAGTCACAGTCTGCATATTTATAGTGCCCGAATGCCCGAACCCCAAACCCTAAACTCCAAACCTTAAACCCCAAACCCCAAAGCCCAAAGCCCAAAGCCCAAACCCCAAACCCCAAACTCCAAACTAACATACATGTACTTACTTGAGTCTTTAACTATTTTCATTAATTATTTACTGTTTGTGATTGATTATTACTAAAATGTAATATAAAACATTGTATTTAGTACCTACATGTTAATCAAAAAACGGATATTTATCTTGAGCTCTATTTAATTGTAGCAAGAAGAATTGTATAAAAGTTCATTTTAAAAAAAACTTGTTATTCATCACATTACTGCCAGTAGTCACAGTCTGCATATTTATAGTTCCCAAGTGCCCAAAACCCAAAGCCCACAACCCAAAGCCCAAAGCCCAAAGCCCAAAGCCCATAGCCCCAGGCCAAAAGCCCAAACCCCAAACCTCAAACCCCAAACCCCAAACCCCATACTAACATACATGTACTTACTTGAGTCTTTAAATATTTTCATTAACTATTTACTGTTTGTGATTGATTATTACTAAAATGTAATATAAAACATTGTATTTAGTACCTACATGTTAATCAAAAAACGGATGTTTATCTTGAGCTCTATTTAATTGTAGCAACAAGAATTGTATAAAGGTTTATTTTATAAAAATTTGTTATTCATCACATTACTGCCAGTAGTCACATTCTGCATATTTAGAGTGCCCGAGTGCCCGAATGCCCAAAGCCTAAAGCCCAAAGCCCAAAGCCCAAAGCCCAAAGCCCAAACCCCAAACCCCAAACTAACACAGATGTACTTACTTGAGTCTTTAAATATTTTCATTAACTATTTACTGTTTGTGATTGATTGTTACTAAAATGTAATATAAAACATTGTATTTAGTACCTACATGTTAATCAAAAAACGGATATTGATCTTGAGCTCTATTGAATTGTAGCAATGAGAATTGTATAAAGGTTTATTTTATAAAAAATTGTTATTCATGACATTACTGCCAGTAGTCACAGTCTGAATAATTATAGTGCCCGAGTGCCCAAACCCCAAACCTTAAACCCCAAACCACAAACCACAAACGCCAAAGCCCAAAGCCCAAAGCCCAAAGCCCAAAGCCCAAAGCCCAAAGTCCAAAGCCCAAAGCCCAAAGCCCAAAGCCCAAACCCCAAACCCCAAACCCAAAACTAACATACATGTACTTACTTGAGTCTTTAAATATTTTCATTAACTATTTACTGTTTGTGATTGATTATTACTAAAATGTAATATAAAACATTGTATTTAGTACCTACATGTTAATCAAAAAACAGATATTTATCTTGAGCTCTATTTAATTGTAGCAACACGAATTGTATGAAAGTTTATTTTATAAAAATTTGTTATTCATCACATTACTGCCAGTAGACACAGTCTGCATAATTATAGTGCCCGAGTGCCCAAACCCCAAACCCCAAAGCCCAAAGCCCAAAGCCCAAAGTGCAAACCCCAAACCTCAAACCCCAAACCCCAAACCCCAAAGTAACATACATGCACTTACTTGAGTCTTTAAATATTTTCATTAACTATTTACTGTTTGTGATTGATTATTACTAAAATGTAATATAAAACATTGTATTTAGTACCTACATGTTAATCAAAAAACGGATATTTATCTTGAGCTCTATTGAATGGTAACAACGAGAATTGTATAAAGGTTTAATTTATAAAAATTTGTTATTCATGACATTACTGCCAGTAGTCACAGTCTGCATAATTATAGTGCCCGAGTGCCCAAACCCCAAAGCCCAAAGCCCAAAGCCCAAAGCCCAAAGCCCAAAGCCCAATCCCCAAACCTCAAACCCCAAACTAACATACATGTACTTACTCGAGTCTTTAAATATTTTCATTACCTATTTACTGTTTGTGATTGATTATTACAAAAATGTAATATAAAACATTGTATTTAGTACCTACATGTTAATCAAAAAAAGGATATTTATCTTGAGCTCTATTGAATTGTAACAACGAGAATTGTATAAAGGTTTATTTTATAAAAATTTGTTATTCATGACATTACTGCCAGTAGTCACAGTCTGCATAATTATAGTGCCCGAGTGCCCAAACCTCAAACCTTAAACCCCAAACCACAAACCCCAAAGCCCAAAGTGCAAACCCCAAACCCCAAACCCCAAACCCCAAACCCCAAACCCCAAACCCCAAACCCCAAACCCCAAACCCCAAACCCCAAACCCCAAACCCCAAAACCCAAAGTAACATACACGCAGTTACTTGAGTCTTTAAATATTTTCATTAACTATTTACTGTTTGTGATATATTATTACTAAAATGTAATATAAAACATTGTATTTAGTACGTACATGTTAATCAAAAAACGGATATTTATATTGAGCTCTATTTAATTGTAGCAACAAGAATTGTATAAAGGTTTATTTTATAAAAAATTGTTATTCATCACATTACTGCCAGTAAGCACAGTCTGCATATTTATAGCGCCCAAGTGCCCAAAGCCCAAAGCCCAAAGCCCAAAGCCCAAAGCCCAAAGCCCAAACCCCAAACCCCCAACTCCAACCCCCCAAACCCCAAACCCCTAATAACATACATGTACTTACTTGAGTCTTTAAATACTTTCATTAACTATTTACTGTTTGTGATTGATTATTACTAAAATGTAATATAAAACATTGTATTTAGTACCTACATGTTAATCAAAAAACGGATATTTATATTGAGCTCTATTAAATTGTAGCAACAAGAATTGTATGAAGGTTTATTTTACAAAAACTTGTTATTCATCACATTACTGCCAGTAGTCACAGTCTGCATATTTATAGTGCCCAAGTGCCCAAAACCCAAAGCCCAAAACCCAAAGCCCAAAGCCCAAAGCCCAAAGCCCAAAGCCCAAAGCCAAAAGCCCAAAGCCCAAAGCCCAAACCCCAAACTAACATACATGTACTTACTTGAGTCTTTAAATATTTTCATTAACTATTTACTGTTTGTGATTGATTATTACTAAAATGTAATATAAAACATTGTATTTACTACCTACATGTTAATCAAAAAACGGATATTTATCTTGAACTCTATTTAATTGTAGCAACAAGAATTGTATAAAGGTTTATTTTCTAAAAATTTGTTATTCATCACATTACTGCCAGTAGTCACAGTCTGCATATTTATAGTGCCCGAGTGCCCGAACCCCAAACCCTAAACTCCAAACCTTAAACCCCAAACCTTAAAGCCCAAAGCCCAAAGCCCAAAGCCCAAAGCCCAAACCCCAAACCCCAAACCTCAAACCCCAAACCCCAAACCCCATACTAACATACATGTACTTACTTGAGTCTTTAAATATTTTCATTAACTATTTACTGTTTGTGATTGATTATTACTAAAATGTAATATAAAACATTATATTTAGTACCTACATGTTAATCAAAAAACGGATGTTTATCTTGAGCTCTATTTAATTGTAGCAACAAGAATTGTATAAAGGTTTATTTTATAAAAATTTGTTATTCATCACATTACTGCCAGTAGTCACAGTCTGCATATTTAGAGTGCCCGAGTGCCCAAACCCCAAAGCCCAAAGCTCAAAGCCCAAAGCCCAAAGCCCAAAGCCCAAAGCCTAAAACCCAAAGCCCAGAGCCCAAATCCCAAACCCCAAATCCCAAATCCCAAACCCCAAACCCCAAACTAACATACATGTACTTACTTGAGTTTTTAAATATTTTCATTAACTATTTACGGTTTGTGATTGATTATTACTAAAATGTAATATAAAACATTGTATTTAGTACCTACTTGTTAATCAAAAAATGGATATTTATCTTGAGCTCTAGTTAATTGTAGCAACAAGAATTGTATAAAGGTTTATTTTATAAAAAATTGTTATTCATCACATTACTGCCAGTAGTCACAGTCTGCATATTTATAGTGCCCGAGTGCCCGAATGCCCAAAGTCCAAAGCCCAAAGCCCAAAGCCAAAAGCCCAAAGCCCAAAGCCCAAACCCCAACCCCCAAACCCCAAACTAACACACAAGTACTTACTTGAGTCTATAAATATTTTCATTAACTATTTACTGTTTGTGATTGATTGTTACTAAAATGTAATATAAAACATTGTATTTAGTACCTACATGTTAATCAAAAAACGGATATTGATCTTGAGCTCTATTGAATTGTAGCAATGAGAATTGTATAAAGGTTTATTTTATAAAAAATTGTTATTCATGACATTACTGCCAGTAGTCACAGTCTGCATAATTATAGTGCCCGAGTGCCCAAACCCCGAAGCCCAAAGCCAAAAGCCCAAAGCCCAAAGCCCAGAGCCCAAAGCCCAAAGCCCAAAGCCTAAAACCCAAAGCCCAGAGCCCAAATCCCAAACCCCAAACCCCAAATCCCAAACCCCAAACCCCAAACCCCAAACTAACATACATGTACTTACTTGAGTTTTTAAATATTTTCATTAACTATTTACTGTTTGTGATATATTATTACTAAAATGTAATATAAAACATTGTATTTAGTACGTACATGTTAATCAAAAAACGGATATTTATATTGAGCTCTATTTAATTGTAGCAACAAGAATTGTATAAAGGTTTATTTTATAAAAAATTGTTATTCATCACATTACTGCCAGTAAGCACAGTCTGCATATTTATAGCGCCCAAGTGCCCAAAGCCCAAAGCCCAAAGCCCAAAGCCCAAAGCCCAAAGCCCAAAGCCCAAAGCCCAAACCCCAAACCCCCAACCCCAACCCCCCAAACCCCAAACCCCTAATAACATACATGTACTTACTTGAGTCTTTAAATACTTTCATTAACTATTTACTGTTTGTGATTGATTATTACTAAAATGTAATATAAAACATTGTATTTAGTACCTACATGTTAATCAAAAAACAGATATTTATATTGAGCTCTATTTAATTGTAGCAACAAGAATTGTATGAAGGTTTATTTTACAAAAACTTGTTATTCATCACATTACTGCCAGTAGTCACAGTCTGCATATTTATAGTGCCCAAGCGCCCAAAACCCAAAGCCCAAAACCCAAAGCCCAAAGCCCAAAGCCCAAAGCCCAAAGCCCAAAGCCCAAAGCCAAAAGCCCAAAGCCCAAACCCCAAACTAACATACATGTACGTACTTGAGTCTTTAAATATTTTCATTAACTATTTACTGTTTGTGATTGATTATTACTAAAATGTAATATAAAACATTGTATTTACTACCTACATGTTAATCAAAAAACGGATATTTATCTTGAGCTCTATTTAATTGTAGCAACAAGAATTGTATAAAGGTTTATTTTCTAAAAATTTGTTATTCATGACATTACTGCCAGTAGTCACAGTCTGCATAATTATAGTGCCCGAGTGCCCAAACCCCGAAGCCCAAAGCCCAAAGCCCAAAGCCCAAAGCCCAAAGCCCAAAGCCCAAAGCCCAAAGCCTAAAACCCAAAGCCCAGAGCTCAAATCCCAAACCCCTAACCCCAAATCCCAAACCCCAAACCCCAAACCCCAAACCCCAAACCCCAAACTAACATACATGTACTTACTTGAGTTTTTAAATATTTTCATTAACTATTTACTGTTTGTGATTGATTATTACTAAAATGTAATATAAAACATTGTATTTAGTACCTACTTGTTAATCAAAAAATGGATATTTATCTTGAGCTCTATTGAATTGTAGCAATGAGAATTGTATAAAGGTTTATTTTATAAAAAATTGTTATTCATGACATTACTGCCAGTAGTCACAGTCTGCATAATTATAGTGCCCGAGGGCCCGAATTCCCAAAGCCTAAAGCCCAAAGCCCAAAGCCCAAAGCCCAAAGCCCAAACCCCAAACCCCAAACCCCAAACTAACACAGATGTACTTACTTGAGTCTTTAAATATTTTCATTAACTATTTACTGTTTGTGATTGATTGTTACTAAAATGTAATATAAAACATTGTAATTAGTACCTACATGTTAATCAAAAAACGGATATTGATCTTGAGCTCTATTGAATTGTAGCAATGAGAATTGTATAAAGGTTTATTTTATAAAAAATTGTTATTCATGACATTACTGCCAGTAGTCACAGTCTGCATAATTATAGTGCCCGAGTGCCCAAACCCCAAACCTTAAACCCCAAACCACAAACCACAAACTAACACAGATGTACTTACTTGAGTCTTTAAATATTTTCATTAACTATTTACTGTTTGTGATTGATTGTTACTAAAATGTAATATAAAACATTGTATTTAGTACCTACATGTTAATCAAAAAACGGATATTGATCTTGAGCTCTATTGAATTGTAGCAATGAGAATTGTATAAAGGTTTACTTTATAAAAAATTGTTATTCATCACATTACTGCCAGTAGTCACAGTCTGCATATTTATAGTGCCCGAGTGCCCGAATTCCCAAAGCCTAAAGCCCAAAGCCCAAAGCCCAAAGCCAAAAGCCCAAAGCCCAAACCCCAAACCCCAAACTAACATACATGTACGTACTTGAGTCTTTAAATATTTTCATTAACTATTTACTGTTTGTGATTGATTATTACTAAAATGTAATATAAAACATTGTATTTACTACCTACATGTTAATCAAAAAACGGATATTTATCTTGAGCTCTATTTAATTGTAGCAACAAGAATTGTATAAAGGTTTATTTTCTAAAAATTTGTTATTCATGACATTACTGCCAGTAGTCACAGTCTGCATAATTATAGTGCCCGAGTGCCCAAACCCCGAAGCCCAAAGCCCAAAGCCCAAAGCCCAAAGCCCAAAGCCCAAAGCCCAAAGCCCAAAGCCCAAAGCCCAAAGCCCAAAGTCCAAAGCCCAAAGCCCAAAGCCCAAAGCCCAAAGCCCGAAGCCCAAAGCCCAAACCCCAAACCCCAAACCCAAAACTAACATACACGTACTTACTTGAGTCTTTAAATATTTTCATTAACTATTTACTGTTTGTGATTGATTATTACTAAAATGTAATATAAAACCTTGTATTTAGTACCTACATGTTAATCAAAAAACAGATATTTATCTTGAGCTCTATTTAATTGTAGCAACAAGAATTGTATAAAAGTTTATTTTATAAAAATTTGTTATTCATCACATTACTGCCAGTAGACACAGTCTGCATAATTATAGTGCCCGAGTGCCTAAACCCCAAACCCCAAAGCCCAAAGCCCAAAGCCCAAAGTGCAAACCCCAAACCCCAAACCCCAAACCCCAAAGTAACATACATGCACTTACTTGAGTCTTTAAATATTTTCATTAACTATTTACTGTTTGTGATTGATTATTACTAAAATGTAATATAAAACATTGTATTTAGTACCTACATGTTAATCAAAAAACAGATATTTATATTGAGCTCTATTTAATTGTAGCAACAAGAATTGTATGAAGGTTTATTTTACAAAAACTTGTTATTCATCACATTACTGCCAGTAGTCACAGTCTGCATATTTATAGTGCCCAAGCGCCCAAAACCCAAAGCCCAAAACCCAAAGCCCAAAGCCCAAAGCCCAAAGCCCAAAGCCCAAAGCCCAAAGCCAAAAGCTCAAAGCCCAAACCCCAAACCCCAAACTAACATACATGTACGTACTTGAGTCTTTAAATATTTTCATTAACTATTTACTGTTTGTGATTGATTATTACTAAAATGTAATATAAAACATTGTATTTACTACCTACATGTTAATCAAAAAACGGATATTTATCTTGAGCTCTATTTAATTGTAGCAACAAGAATTGTATAAAGGTTTATTTTCTAAAAATTTGTTATTCATGACATTACTGCCAGTAGTCACAGTCTGCATAATTATAGTGCCCGAGTGCCCAAACCCCGAAGCCCAAAGCCCAAAGCCCAAAGCCCAAAGCCCAAAGCCCAAAGCCTAAAACCCAAAGCCCAGAGCTCAAATCCCAAACCCCTAACCCCAAATCCCAAACCCCAAACCCCAAACCCCAAACCCCAAACTAACATACATGTACTTACTTGAGTTTTTAAATATTTTCATTAACTATTTACTGTTTGTGATTGATTATTACTAAAATGTAATATAAAACATTGTATTTAGTACCTACTTGTTAATCAAAAAATGGATATTTATCTTGAGCTCTATTTAATTGTAGCAACAAAAATTGTATAAAGGTTTACTTTATAAAAAATTGTTATTCATCACATTACTGCCAGTAGTCACAGTCTGCATATTTATAGTGCCCGAGTGCCCAAACCCCAAACCTTAAACCCCAAACCACAAACCACAAACTAACACAGATGTACTTACTTGAGTCTTTAAATATTTTCATTAACTATTTACTGTTTGTGATTGATTGTTACTAAAATGTAATATAAAACATTGTATTTAGTACCTACATGTTAATCAAAAAACGGATATTGATCTTGAGCTCTATTGAATTGTAGCAATGAGAATTGTATAAAGGTTTATTTTATAAAAAATTGTTATTCATGACATTACTGCCAGTAGTCACAGTCTGCATAATTATAGTGCCCGAGTGCCCAAACCCCAAACCTTAAACCCCAAACCACAAACCACAAACTAACACAGATGTACTTACTTGAGTCTTTAAATATTTTCATTAACTATTTACTGTTTGTGATTGATTGTTACTAAAATGTAATATAAAACATTGTATTTAGTACCTACATGTTAATCAAAAAACGGATATTGATCTTGAGCTCTATTGAATTGTAGCAATGAGAATTGTATAAAGGTTTACTTTATAAAAAATTGTTATTCATCACATTACTGCCAGTAGTCACAGTCTGCATATTTATAGTGCCCGAGTGCCCGAATTCCCAAAACCTAAAGCCCAAAGCCCAAAGCCCAAAGCCAAAAGCCCAAAGCCCAAACCCCAAACCCCAAACTAACATACATGTACGTACTTGAGTCTTTAAATATTTTCATTTACTATTTACTGTTTGTGATTGATTATTACTAAAATGTAATATAAAACATTGTATTTACTACCTACATGTTAATCAAAAAACGGATATTTATCTTGAGCTCTATTTAATTGTAGCAACAAGAATTGTATAAAGGTTTATTTTCTAAAAATTTGTTATTCATGACATTACTGCCAGTAGTCACAGTCTGCATAATTATAGTGCCCGAGTGCCCAAACCCCGAAGCCCAAAGCCCAAAGCCCAAAGCCCAAAGCCCAAAGCCCAAAGCCCAAAGCCCAAAGCCCAAAGTCCAAAGCCCAAAGCCCAAAGCCCAAAGCCCGAAGCCCAAAGCCCAAACCCCAAACCCCAAACCCAAAACTAACATACACGTACTTACTTGAGTCTTTAAATATTTTCATTAACTATTTACTGTTTGTGATTGATTATTACTAAAATGTAATATAAAACCTTGTATTTAGTACCTACATGTTAATCAAAAAACAGATATTTATCTTGAGCTCTATTTAATTGTAGCAACAAGAATTGTATAAAAGTTTATTTTATAAAAATTTGTTATTCATCACATTACTGCCAGTAGACACAGTCTGCATAATTATAGTGCCCGAGTGCCTAAACCCCAAACCCCAAAGCCCAAAGCCCAAAGCCCAAAGTGCAAACCCCAAACCCCAAACCCCAAACCCCAAAGTAACATACATGCACTTACTTGAGTCTTTAAATATTTTCATTAACTATTTACTGTTTGTGATTGATTATTACTAAAATGTAATATAAAACATTGTATTCAGTACCTACATGTTAATCAAAAAACGGATATTTATCTTGAGCTCTATTGAATTGTAACAACGAGAATTGTATAAAGGTTTAATTTATAAAAAATTGTTATTCATCACATTACTGCAAGTAAGCACAGTCTGCATATTTAAAGCGCCCAAGTGCCCAAAGCCCAAAGCCCAAAGCCCAAAGCCCAAAGCCCAAACCCCAAACCCCCAACCCCAACCCCCCAAACCCCAAGCCCCAAACCCCTAATAACATACATGTACTTACTTGAGTCTTTAAATACTTTCATTAACTATTTACTGTTTGTGATTGATTATTATTAAAATGTAATATAAAACATTGTATTTAGTACCTACATGTTAATCAAAAAACGGATATTTATATTGAGCTCTATTTAATTGTAGCAACAAGAATTGTATGAAGGTTTATTTTACAAAAACTTGTTATTCATCACATTACTGCCAGTAGTCACAGTCTGCATATTTATAGTGCCCAAGTGCCCAAAACCCAAAGCCCAAAACCCAAAGCCCAAAGCCCAAAGCCCAAAGCCCAAAGCCCAAAGCCAAAAGCCCAAAGCCCAAACCCCAAACCCCAAACTAACATACATGTACTTACTTGAGTCTTTAAATATTTTCATTAACTATTTACTGTTTGTGATTGATTATTACTAAAATGTAATATAAAACATTGTATTTACTACCTACATGTTAATCAAAAAACGGATATTTATCTTGAGCTCTATTTAATTGTAGCAACAAGAATTGTATAAAGGTTTATTTTCTAAAAATTTGTTATTCATCACATTACTGCCAGTAGTCACAGTCTGCATATTTATAGTGCCCGAGTGCCCGAACCCCAAACCCTAAACTCCAAACCTTAAACCCCAAACCTTAAAGCCCAAAGCCCAAAGCCCAAAGCCCAAACCCCAAACCCCAAACCCAAAACTAACATACACGTACTTACTTGAGTCTTTAAATATTTTCATTAACTATTTACTGTTTGTGATTGATTATTACTAAAATGTAATATAAAACCTTGTATTTAGTACCTACATGTTAATCAAAAAACAGATATTTATCTTGAGCTCTATTTAATTGTAGCAACAAGAATTGTATAAAAGTTTATTTTATAAAAATTTGTTATTCATCACATTACTGCCAGTAGACACAGTCTGCATAATTATAGTGCCCGAGTGCCTAAACCCCAAACCCCAAAGCCCAAAGCCCAAAGCCCAAAGTGCAAACCCCAAACCCCAAACCCCAAACCCCAAAGTAACATACATGCACTTACTTGAGTCTTTAAATATTTTCATTAACTATTTACTGTTTGTGATTGATTATTACTAAAATGTAATATAAAACATTGTATTTAGTACCTACATGTTAATCAAAAAACAGATATTTATATTGAGCTCTATTTAATTGCAGCAACAAGAATTGTATGAAGGTTTATTTTACAAAAACTTGTTATTCATCACATTACTGCCAGTAGTCACAGTCTGCATATTTATAGTGCCCAAGCGCCCAAAACCCAAAGCCCAAAACCCAAAGCCCAAAGCCCAAAGCCCAAAGCCCAAAGCCCAAAGCCCAAAGCCAAAAGCTCAAAGCCCAAACCCCAAACCCCAAACTAACATACATGTACGTACTTGAGTCTTTAAATATTTTCATTAACTATTTACTGTTTGTGATTGATTATTACTAAAATGTAATATAAAACATTGTATTTACTACCTACATGTTAATCAAAAAACGGATATTTATCTTGAGCTCTATTTAATTGTAGCAACAAGAATTGTATAAAGGTTTATTTTCTAAAAATTTGTTATTCATGACATTACTGCCAGTAGTCACAGTCTGCATAATTATAGTGCCCGAGTGCCCAAACCCCGAAGCCCAAAGCCCAAAGCCCAAAGCCCAAAGCCCAAAGCCTAAAACCCAAAGCCCAGAGCTCAAATCCCAAACCCCTAACCCCAAATCCCAAACCCCAAACCCCAAACCCCAAACCCCAAACTAACATACATGTACTTACTTGAGTTTTTAAATATTTTCATTAACTATTTACTGTTTGTGATTGATTATTACTAAAATGTAATATAAAACATTGTATTTAGTACCTACTTGTTAATCAAAAAATGGATATTTATCTTGAGCTCTATTTAATTGTAGCAACAAAAATTGTATAAAGGTTTACTTTATAAAAAATTGTTATTCATCACATTACTGCCAGTAGTCACAGTCTGCATATTTATAGTGCCCGAGTGCCCAAACCCCAAACCTTAAACCCCAAACCACAAACCACAAACTAACACAGATGTACTTACTTGAGTCTTTAAATATTTTCATTAACTATTTACTGTTTGTGATTGATTGTTACTAAAATGTAATATAAAACATTGTATTTAGTACCTACATGTTAATCAAAAAACGGATATTGATCTTGAGCTCTATTGAATTGTAGCAATGAGAATTGTATAAAGGTTTATTTTATAAAAAATTGTTATTCATGACATTACTGCCAGTAGTCACAGTCTGCATAATTATAGTGCCCGAGTGCCCAAACCCCAAACCTTAAACCCCAAACCACAAACCACAAACTAACACAGATGTACTTACTTGAGTCTTTAAATATTTTCATTAACTATTTACTGTTTGTGATTGATTGTTACTAAAATGTAATATAAAACATTGTATTTAGTACCTACATGTTTATCAAAAAACGGATATTGATCTTGAGCTCTATTGAATTGTAGCAATGAGAATTGTATAAAGGTTTACTTTATAAAAAATTGTTATTCATCTCATTACTGCCAGTAGTCACAGTCTGCATATTTATAGTGCCCGAGTGCCCGAATTCCCAAAGCCTAAAGCCCAAAGCCCAAAGCCCAAAGCCAAAAGCCCAAAGCCCAAACCCCAAACCCCAAACTAACATACATGTACGTACTTGAGTCTTTAAATATTTTCATTAACTATTTACTGTTTGTGATTGATTATTACTAAAATGTAATATAAAACATTGTATTTACTACCTACATGTTAATCAAAAAACGGATATTTATCTTGAGCTCTATTTAATTGTAGCAACAAGAATTGTATAAAGGTTTATTTTCTAAAAATTTGTTATTCATGACATTACTGCCAGTAGTCACAGTCTGCATAATTATAGTGCCCGAGTGCCCAAACCCCGAAGCCCAAAGCCCAAAGCCCAAAGCCCAAAGCCCAAAGCCCAAAGCCCAAAGCCCAAAGCCCAAAGCCCAAAGCCCAAAGTCCAAAGCCCAAAGCCCAAAGCCCAAAGCCCGAAGCCCAAAGCCCAAACCCCAAACCCCAAACCCAAAACTAACATACACGTACTTACTTGAGTCTTTAAATATTTTCATTAACTATTTACTGTTTGTGATTGATTATTACTAAAATGTAATATAAAACCTTGTATTTAGTACCTACATGTTAATCAAAAAACAGATATTTATCTTGAGCTCTATTTAATTGTAGCAACAAGAATTGTATAAAAGTTTATTTTATAAAAATTTGTTATTCATCACATTACTGCCAGTAGACACAGTCTGCATAATTATAGTGCCCGAGTGCCTAAACCCCAAACCCCAAAGCCCAAAGCCCAAAGTGCAAACCCCAAACCCCAAACCCCAAACCCCAAAGTAACATACATGCACTTACTTGAGTCTTTAAATATTTTCATTAACTATTTACTGTTTGTGATTGATTATTACTAAAATGTAATATAAAACATTGTATTCAGTACCTACATGTTAATCAAAAAACGGATATTTATCTTGAGCTCTATTGAATTGTAACAACGAGAATTGTATAAAGGTTTAATTTATAAAAAATTGTTATTCATCACATTACTGCAAGTAAGCACAGTCTGCATATTTAAAGCGCCCAAGTGCCCAAAGCCCAAAGCCCAAAGCCCAAAGCCCAAAGCCCAAACCCCAAACCCCCAACCCCAACCCCCCAAACCCCAAGCCCCAAACCCCTAATAACATACATGTACTTACTTGAGTCTTTAAATACTTTCATTAACTATTTACTGTTTGTGATTGATTATTACTAAAATGTAATATAAAACATTGTATTTAGTACCTACATGTTAATCAAAAAACGGATATTTATATTGAGCTCTATTTAATTGTAGCAACAAGAATTGTATGAAGGTTTATTTTACAAAAACTTGTTATTCATCACATTACTGCCAGTAGTCACAGTCTGCATATTTATAGTGCCCAAGTGCCCAAAACCCAAAGCCCAAAACCCAAAGCCCAAAGCCCAAAGCCCAAAGCCCAAAGCCCAAAGCCCAAAGCCAAAAGCCCAAAGCCCAAACCCCAAACCCCAAACTAACATACATGTACTTACTTGAGTCTTTAAATATTTTCATTAACTATTTACTGTTTGTGATTGATTATTACTAAAATGTAATATAAAACATTGTATTTACTACCTACATGTTAATCAAAAAACGGATATTTATCTTGAGCTCTATTTAATTGTAGCAACAAGAATTGTATAAAGGTTTATTTTCTAAAAATTTGTTATTCATCACATTACTGCCAGTAGTCACAGTCTGCATATTTATAGTGCCCGAGTGCCCGAACCCCAAACCCTAAACTCAAAACCTTAAACCCCAAACCTTAAAGCCCAAAGCCCAAAGCCCAAAGCCCAAACCCCAAACCTCAAACCCCAAACCCCAAACCCCATACTAACATACATGTACTTACTTGAGTCTTTAAATATTTTCATTAACTATTTACTGTTTGTGATTGATTATTACTAAAATGTAATATAAAACATTATATTTAGTACCTACATGTTAATCAAAAAACGGATGTTTATCTTGAGCTCTATTTAATTGTAGCAACAAGAATTGTATAAAGGTTTATTTTATAAAAATTTGTTATTCATCACATTACTGCCAGTAGTCACAGTCTGCATATTTAGAGTGCCCGAGTGCCCAAACCCCAAAGCCCAAAGCTCAAAGCCCAAAGCCCAAAGCCTAAAACCCAAAGCCCAGAGCCCAAATCCCAAACCCCAAACCCCAAATCCCAAACCCCAAACCCCAAACTAACATACATGTACTTACTTGAGTTTTTAAATATTTTCATTAACTATTTACTGTTTGTGATTGATTATTACTAAAATGTAATATAAAACATTGTATTTAGTACCTACTTGTTAATCAAAAAATGGATATTTATCTTGAGCTCTAGTTAATTGTAGCAACAAGAATTGTATAAATGTTTATTTTATAAAAAATTGTTATTCATCACATTACTGCCAGTAGTCACAGTCTGCATATTTATAGTGCCCGAGTGCCCGAATGCCCAAAGTCCAAAGCCCAAAGCCCAAAGCCCAAAGCCCAAAGCCCAAAGCCCAAAGCCCAAACCCCAACCCCCAAACCCCAAACTAACACACAAGTACTTACTTGAGTCTATAAATATTTTCATTAACTATTTACTGTTTGTGATTGATTGTTACTAAAATGTAATATAAAACATTGTATTTAGTACCTACATGTTAATCAAAAAACGGATATTGCTCTTGCGCTCTATTGAATTGTAGCAATGAGAATTGTATAAAGGTTTATTTTATAAAAAATTGTTATTCATGACATTACTGCCAGTAGTCACAGTCTGCATAATTATAGTGCCCGAGTGCCCAAACCCCGAAGCCCATAGCCCAAAGCCCAAAGCCCAAAGCCCAAAGCCCAAAGCCCAAAGCCCAAAGCCCAAAGCCTAAAACCCAAAGCCCAGAGCCCAAATCCCAAACCCCAAACCCCAAATCCCAAACCCCAAACCCCAAACCCCAAACTAACATACATGTACTTACTTGAGTTTTTAAATATTTTCAATAACTATTTACTGTTTGTGATATATTATTACTAAAATGTAATATAAAACATTGTATTTAGTACGTACATGTTAATCAAAAAACGGATATTTATATTGAGCTCTATTTAATTGTAGCAACAAGAATTGTATAAAGGTTTATTTTATAAAAAATTGTTATTCATCACATTACTGCCAGTAAGCACAGTCTGCATATTTATAGCGCCCAAGTGCCCAAAGCCCAAAGCCCAAAGCCCAAAGCCCAAAGCCCAAACCCCAAACCCCCAACCCCAACCCCCCAAACCCCAAACCCCTAATAACATACATGTACTTACTTGAGTCTTTAAATACTTTCATTAACTATTTACTGTTTGTGATTGATTATTACTAAAATGTAATATAAAACATTGTATTTAGTACCTACATGTTAATCAAAAAACGGATATTTATATTGAGCTCTATTTAATTGTAGCAACAAGAATTGTATGAAGGTTTATTTTACAAAAACTTGTTATTCATCACATTACTGCCAGTAGTCACAGTCTGCATATTTATAGTGCCCAAGTGCCCAAAACCCAAAGCCCAAAACCCAAAGCCCAAAGCCCAAAGCCCAAAGCCCAAAGCCAAATGCCCAAAGCCCAAACCCCAAACCCCAAACTAACATACATGTACGTACTTGAGTCTTTAAATATTTTCATTAACTATTTACTGTTTGTGATTGATTATTACTAAAATGTAATATAAAACATTGTATTTACTACCTACATGTTAATCAAAAAACGGATATTTATCTTGAGCTCTATTCAATTGTAGCAACAAGAATTGTATAAAGGTTTATTTTCTAAAAATTTGTTATTCATGACATTACTGCCAGTAGTCACAGTCTGCATAATTATAGTGCCCGAGTGCCCAAACCCCGAAGCCCAAAGCCCAAAGCCCAAAGCCCAAAGCCCAAAGCCCAAAGCCCAAAGCCCAAAGCCTAAAACCCAAAGCCCAGAGCCCAAATCCCAAACCCCTAACCCCAAATCCCAAACCCCAAACCCCAAACCCCAAACCCCAAACTAACATACATGTACTTACTTGAGTTTTTAAATATTTTCATTAACTATTTACTGTTTGTGATTGATTATTACTAAAATGTAATATAAAACATTGTATTTAGTACCTACTGGTTAATCAAAAAATGGATATTTATCTTGAGCTCTATTTAATTGTAGCAACAAAAATTGTATAAAGGTTTACTTTATAAAAAATTGTTATTCATCACATTACTGCCAGTAGTCACAGTCTGCATATTTATAGTGCCCGAGTGCCCGAATTCCCAAAGCCTAAAGCCCAAAGCCCAAAGCCCAAAGCCCAAACCCCAAACCCCAAACCCCAAACCCCAAACCCCAAACTAACACAGATGTACTTACTTGAGTCTTTAAATATTTTCATTAACTATTTACTGTTTGTGATTGATTGTTACTAAAATGTAATATAAAACATTGTATTTAGTACTTACATGTTAATCAAAAAACGGATATTGATCTTGAGCTCTATTGAATTGTAGCAATGAGAATTGTATAAAGGTTTATTTTATAAAAAATTGTTATTCATGACATTACTGCCAGTAGTCACAGTCTGCATAATTATAGTGCCCGAGTGCCCAAACCCCAAACCTTAAACCCCAAACCACAAACCACAAACGCCAAAGCCCAAAGCCCAAAGCCCAAAGCCCAAAGCCCAAAGTCCAAAGCCCAAAGCCCAAAGCCCAAAGCCCAAAGCCCGAAGCCCAAAGCCCAAACCCCAAACCCCAAACCCAAAACTAACATACACGTACTTACTTGAGTCTTTAAATATTTTCATTAACTATTTACTGTTTGTGATTGATTATTACTAAAATGTAATATAAAACCTTGTATTTAGTACCTACATGTTAATCAAAAAACAGATATTTATCTTGAGCTCTATTTAATTGTAGCAACAAGAATTGTATAAAAGTTTATTTTATAAAAATTTGTTATTCATCACATTACTGCCAGTAGACACAGTCTGCATAATTATAGTGCCCGAGTGCCTAAACCCCAAACCCCAAAGCCCAAAGCCCAAAGCCCGAAGCCCAAAGCCCAAAGCCCAAACCCCAAACCCAAAACTAACATACACGTACTTACTTGAGTCTTTAAATATTTTCATTAACTATTTACTGTTTGTGATTGATTATTACTAAAATGTAATATAAAACCTTGTATTTAGTACCTACATGTTAATCAAAAAACGGATATTTATCTTGAGCTCTATTGAATTGTAACAACGAGAATTGTATAAAGGTTTAATTTATACAAATTTGTTATTCATGACATTACTGCCAGTAGTCACAGTCTGCATAATTATAGTGCCCGAGTGCCCAAACCCCAAAGCCCAAAGCCCAAAGCCCAAAGCCCAACGCCCAAAGCCCAATCCCCAAACCTCAAACCCCAAACTAACATACATGTACTTACTTGAGTCTTTAAATATTTTCATTAACTATTTACTGTTTGTGATTGATTATTTGTAAAATGTAATATAAAACATTGTATTTAGTACCTACATGTTAATCAAAAAAAGGATATTTATCTTGAGCTCTATTGAATTGTAACAACGAGACTTGTATAAAGGTTTATTTTATAAAAATTTGTTATTCATGACATTACTGCCAGTAGTCACAGTCTGCATAATTATAGTGCCCGTGTGCCCAAACCCCAAACCTTAAACCCCAAACCACAAACCCCAAAGCCCAAAGTGCAAACCCCAAACCCCAAACCCCAAACCCCAAACCCCAAACCCCAAAACCCAAAGTAACATACATGCAGTTACTTGAGTCTTTAAATATTTTCATTAACTATTTACTGTTTGTGATATATTATTACTAAAACGTAATATAAAACATTGTATTTAGTACGTACATGTTAATCAAAAAACGGATATTTATATTGAGCTCTATTTAATTGTAGCAACAAGAATTGTATAAAGGTTTATTTTATAAAAAATTGTTATTCATCACATTACTGCCAGTAAGCACAGTCTGCATATTTATAGCGCCCAAGTGCCCAAAGCCCAAAGCCCAAAGCCCAAAGCCCAAAGCCCAAACCCCAAACCCCCAACCCCAACCCCCCAAGCCCCAAACCCCTAATAACATACATGTACTTACTTGAGTCTTTAAATACTTTCATTAACTATTTACTGTTTGTGATTGATTATTACTAAAATGTAATATAAAACATTGTATTTACTACCTACATGTTAATCAAAAAACGGATATTTATCTTGAGCTCTATTTAATTGTAGCAACAAGAATTGTATAAAGGTTTATTTTCTAAAAATTTGTTATTCATCACATTACTGCCAGTAGTCACAGTCTGCATATTTATAGTGCCCGAGTGCCCGAACCCCAAACCCTAAACTCCAAACCTTAAACCCCAAACCCCAAAACCCAAAGCCCAAAGCCCAAACCCCAAACCACAAACCTCAAACCCCAAACCCCAAACCCCATACTAACATACATGTACTTACTTGAGTCTTTAAATATTTTCATTAACTATTTACTGTTTGTGATTGATTATTACTAAAATGTAATATAAAACATTGTATTTAGTACCTACATGTTAATCAAAAAACGGATGTTTATCTTGAGCTCTATTTAATTGTAGCAACAAGAATTGTATAAAGGTTTATTTTATAAAAATTTGTTATTCATCACATTACTGCCAGTAGTCACAGTCTGCATATTTAGAGTGCCCGAGTGCCCAAACCCCAAAGCCCAAAGCTCAAAGCCCAAAGCCCAAAGCCTAAAACCCAAAGCCCAGAGCCCAAATCCCAAACCCCAAACCCCAAATCCCAAACCCCAAACCCCAAACTAACATACATGTACTTACTTGAGTTTTTAAATATTTTCATTAACTATTTACTGTTTGTGATTGATTATTACTAAAATGTAATATAAAACATTGTATTTAGTACCTACTTGTTAATCAAAAAATGGATATTTATCTTGAGCTCTAGTTAATTGTAGCAACAAGAATTGTATAAAGGTTTATTTTATAAAAAATTGTTATTCATCACATTACTGCCAGTAGTCACAGTCTGCATATTTATAGTGCCCGAGTGCCCGAATGCCCAAAGTCCAAAGCCCAAAGCCCAAAGCCCAAAGCCCAAAGCCCAAAGCCCAAAGCCCAAAGCCCAAAGCCCAAAGCCCAAACCCCAACCCCCAAACCCCAAACTAACACACAAGTACTTACTTGAGTCTATAAATATTTTCATTAACTATTTACTGTTTGTGATTGATTGTTACTAAAATGTAATATAAAACATTGTATTTAGTACCTACATGTTAATCAAAAAACGGATATTTATCTTGAGCTCTATTGAATTGTAGCAATGAGAATTGTATAAAGGTTTATTTTATAAAAAATTGTTATTCATGACATTACTGCCAGTAGTCACAGTCTGCATAATTATAGTGCCCGAGTGCCCAAAGCCCAAAGCCCAAAGCCCAAAGCCCAAAGCCCAAAGCCCAATCCCCAAGCCTCAAACCCCAAACTAACATACATGTACTTACTTGAGTCTTTAAATATTTTCCTTAACTATTTGCTGTTTGTGATTGATTATTACTAAAATGTAATATAAAACATTGTATTTAGTACCTACATGTTAATCAAGAAAAGGATATTTATCTTGGTCTCTATTTAATTGTAGCAACAAGAATTGTATATAGGTTTATTTTATGAAAATTCGTTATTCATCACATTACTGCCAGTAGTCACAGTCTGCATAATTATAGTGCCCGAGTGCCCAAACCCCAAAGCCCAAAGCCCAAAGCTCAAAGCCCAAAGCCCAAAGCCCAAAGCCCAAAGCCCAAACCCCAAACCCCAAACCCCAAACCCCAAACCCCAAACTAACATACATGTACTTACTTGAGTCTTTAAATATTTTCATTAACTATTAACTCTTTGTGATTGATTATTACTTAAATGTAATTTAAAACATTGTATTTAGTACCTACATGTTAATCAAAAAACGGATATTTATCTTGAGCTCTATTTAATTGTAGCAACAAGAATTGTATAAAGGTTTATTTTATAAAAATTTGTTATTCATCATATTACAGCCAGTAGTCACAGTCTGCATAATTATAGTGCCCGAGTGCCCAAACCCCAAAGCCCAAAGCCCAAAGCCCAAAGCCCAAACCCCAAACCCCAAACCCCAAACCCCAAACCCCAAACCCAAAACTAACATACATGTATTTACTTGAGTCTTTAAATATTTTCATTAACTATTTACTGTTTGTGATTGATTATTACTAAAATGTAATTTAAAACATTGTATTTAGTACCTACATGTTAATCAAAAAACGGATATTTATCTTGAGCTCTATTTAATTGTAGCAACAAGAATTGTATAAAGGTTTATTTTATAAAAATTTGTTATTCATCATATTACAGCCAGTAGTCACAGTCTGCATATTTATAGTGACCGAGTGCCCGAACCCCAAACCCTAAACCCCAAACCTTAAACCCCAAACCCCAAACCCCAAAGCCCAAAGCCCAAAGCCCAAAGCCCAAAGCCCAAAGCCCAAAGCCCAAAGCCCAAACCCCAATTCCCAAACTCCAAACTAACATACATGTACTTACTTGAGTCTTTAACTATTTTCATTAACTATTTACTGTTTGTGATTGATTATTACTAAAATGTAATATAAAACATTGTATTTAGTACCTACATGTTAATCAAAAAACGGATATTTATCTTGAGCTCTATTTAATTGTAGCAACAATAATTGTATAAAGGTTTATTTTACAAAAACTTGTTATTCATCACATTACTGCCAGTAGTCACAGTCTGCATGTTTATAGTGCCCAAGTACCCAAAACCCAAAGCCCAAAACCCAAACCCCAAAGCCCAAAGCCCAAAGCCCAAAGCCCAAAGACAAAAGCCCAAACCCCAAACCCAAAACCCCAAACCCCAAACTAACATACATGTACTTACTTGAGTCTTTAAATATTTTCATTAACTATTTACTGTTTGTGATTGATTATTACTAAAATGTAATATAAAACATTGTATTTAGTACCTACATGTTAATCAAAAAACAGATATTTATCTTGAGCTCTATTTAATTGTAGCAACAAGAATTGTATAAAAGTTTATTTTATAAAAATTTGTTATTCATCACATTACTGCCAGTAGACACAGTCTGCATAATTATAGTGCCCGAGTGCCCAAACCCCAAACCCCAAAGCCCAAAGCCCAAAGCCCAAAGTGCAAACCCCAAACCCCAAACCCCAAACCCCAAACCCCAAACCCCAAACCCCAAACCCCAAACTAACATACAAGCACTTACTTGAGTCTTTAAATATTTTCATTAACTATTTACTGTTTGTGATTGATTATCACTAAAATGTAATAAAAAACATTGTATTTAGTGCCTACATGTTAATCAAAAAACGGATATTTATGTTGAGCTCTATTGAATTGTAACAACGAGAATTGTATAAAGGTTTAATTTATAAAAATTTGTTATACATGACATTACTGCCAGTAGTCACAGTCTGCATAATTATAGTGCCCGAGTGCCCAAACCCCAAAGCCCAAAGCCCAAAGCCCAAAGCCCAAAGCCCAAAGCCCAAAGCCCAAAGCCCAAAGCCCAAAGCCCAAAGCCCAAAGCCCAAAGCCCAAAGCCCAAAGCCCAAAGCCCAATCCCCAAACCTCAAACCCCAAACTAACATACATGTACTTGTTTGTTTGTTTGTTTGTTTTATTTCATCAAAAAGTATGAAAACAGAAAAAAAAAGAAAAAGAAAAGAAATAATGATGAGGCCCAAACTGCGCAGTAGCATTGCTAGTCAAGGCGCTGGGCCACAAGTTAACAGCAAGCAGCCAGAAACTATTTATTCACCGCTCAACAGGTACAGCTTGAGGGCACGTCTAAAAGTGGGCATACTCACAACCCTACGCAGTTCATCAGGCAGAGCGTTCCATTGTGCTGACTGCTGGTATGACATTCTGCGATGACCCGAAGCAGATTTAGAGGGAGGTAGCTTTAGATTTAAGGAAGAGCAGCGAGTGGGATATTGATGAATGCGATGTGATTTAAGGCTGTAGAATAATTGATGAGACGCGATGAGAGTTCGAAATTTATAGAGTTTATTCACAGTCAGTATTGAAGATTTTTGAAAAAGTGGGCGGGTGTGTTCTAATTTAGGTTTTTTATGTAAAATTCGGAGAACTCGTTTTTGTAGAAGTTGAAGTTTGTTTAAGTATTTACCTGGGGCGTTTCCCCAAGCCTCAATACAGTAACTGAATTTAGAATGAATAAATGCGTTGTAAATTAAAACCAAAATTTTGTGGGGTAAATACCTTGAGCATTTATATAAGAGTCCTAACAAAGGTCTAACACTATTAAAAAGTTTTTCTATGTGAACCTTCCATGATAAATTTGTATCAATGTGAACACCCAAAAATTTTACACTTTCGACTTGGTTTAAAATTTTACCATGCAAAGTTAAAGCGGTCCTGGGGAATTCATATTTATTTTGATTGTTTTTTAATATCATAAAGTTTGTTTTGTCTACATTTAATGTTAGTTTGTTCATAGTACACCATTTTTGGATTTCATTCAGTTCATTATTTACTGCAGAAATTTGCTCATCTAAGTCTTTGGATTCTAAAAATAAGTTTGTATCATCGGCATACAAAATGGGAGTAAAAACTGTTAAAATCTTTGGTAAATCGTTAATATAAATTAAAAAAAGCGTAGGGCCAAGTATGGATCCCTGGGGAACACCACATGTAATGCTTAGTTCATCAGAGACAGATTGTCCAATAATGGTGACTTGCTTTCGTTGAGAAAGAAAGTTTTCCACCCATTTAATAGAATTCGAACTAAACTTTAGCTGTTTCAGCTTATATAAAAGAGTTTGGTGATCAAGGGTATCAAAGGCTTTACTAAAATCAAGATAGCCTCCGAGTACGGATTTCCCATCATTAAATGCTTTTAAAATTTGATTTGTGAATTGAGTAAGAGCTAGTGTAGTGTTTTTATTTTTCCGAAATCCAAACTGGTTTTCATGAATCAAATTATTACTTTCTAAATATTGCATTATTTGTGTGTTCACGATCTTTTCCAGTATTTTGCTTATGACAGGCAGTATTGAAATAGGCCGATAATTTGAACAAAGCTTTACTGAGCCTTTTTTAAATAAAGGTTTTACTTTGGCTATTTTAAGAGCTTTTGGGATTTGGCCACTTTCTAAAGATTCATTAATTAATTTTGTCAAAGGATTGCAAATGGAGGAACAAGCAAGCTTTAATAGCTTTGCTGGAATATTATCTAAGCCGGTAGCTTTTTTTATATTTAAATCTTGCAAATATGCTTTCACCTTGGTGCTATCAACTTTTTTAAATTGAAACTCTGGAATTGACAGATTACTGTGCAATAGTATTTTTTCTTCTTGAAAGGTATTACCAAACGCTTTAGCTAAATTGGGTCCAACATTTACAAAATAACTGTTGAAATGGTCGGCAATACCTTTTTCATCTTCTAAAACCTGGTTTCGATCGTCAATAATTAATTTAGGCACCGGTGATGTTACAGTGCTTTTTCCTAGTTCCTGATTAACAATATTCCATAAGTGTTTAGCATTTGAGGCAGCCTTAAGCTTCTCTTCAAAATATTTGGATTTAGAAAGCCGTAGAGCTGTTGTTAGGTTGTTCCTAATTTTTTTGTATTTATTTATTAATTTCATGTTTAACGGAGAATTTAATGTTCTGCGATATAGATAATTTTTTCTTTTTATTAAGTCTAAAACCTCTGTGGTAATCCAAGCTTTTCTTTTTTGGTGTTTTGCCTGTGACTGCGAGTTAAAAGATTTATTGGGTGCATGAGTATTACAAACATGTAACAAACTTTGTAAGAAGGTATCATATTTTTCATCTAGTGTTGATTGGTTGTTTAACAAATGGTTCCAGTCAAGGTCTGCCAAATCTCTCAAAAACGAGTTCTCATTAAATTTTTTGTAATCCCGGAATGAAAAGCTTGCGCTGTCAAAAACATTCAAAAAACGTGAAGGGCTATCAATGTTAATGAAAGTTGGTAGATGATCGCTTAATGGTGTGTACAACGTGCCTGACACAATAATGTGGTTATGAAAATTAATGTTTATATGGTCCAGACACGTATTTATTCTTGTAGGAATATTTATCACGTTTACAAACGCATAGTTGGAAAGAATATTTAAATATTCTGAAGAGGTATGACTTTCTTCAAGAGTATTTATGTTAATATCTCCTACCATAATATGATTAGATGAAGGTGATATAGATTGAAGATAGTTGTCCAGGTCATGCAAAAAGTCACTAACACTAGCACTGGGCTGCCTGTAAACTACCGTCATGGTAAGACCAGTCTGAAACATGCCAACAACCCCACCTCCGACAGTGAAAGTGACAGCCTCCGTTCCGGCCAACTCAACCGCGACGCCAGCCACCCCACCAGCAATGCCACTGCGCAGGTAGACTCCAACACCACCACTTCTTGTCTTACGTTGAACGCCTAAAAATATATAACCATCCAGGTGATAGAAAGATATTTCATGATCATATATAAAAGTTTCAGTAAGACATATTATATCAATTGGTTTACTAGTGCTGTACACAATAGATTCAAGATGAGAAAAATTCCTCCGCAAACTTCTAATATTAGCGTTCAAAATAGTCAAAGAGTTAGGTGAAAAAGTATCAAGTTTATCAAGATCATAATCAGTGCATGTTATGTACATATCCATAAATCTACATTTCTATGCTTATATTATAAACAAAAATTTATACTAGTTTCAGTGTGTCTAAGTCCTGTTCAGATGAGATTTCGATAGCATCGGAATCCGGAGTCTTCCTTAAGTAAATCTTTTGCTTAAATGTCCATATAAACCTATAACTATGTTCCTTTTTAAAGTTTCTAGTCTTCCAGAAGAGTTCATTTTGTGATCGGCTAAGAACTTCGTTGATATAAATCTTTGCTTTATCTGAAAATCCAAGAGAAGACGTATCCTGAATGTTCCTGCGATAATCGATGAAAAACTTGTCTCTTTTGCTGGTGTGTAGAAAACGAATTATCACTCGTGATGTCTGGCGTATACGGTACATGTTGTCAATGTCTAACATTGGGTTTATGTAGTCCAATTTCAGATTTTTTAGAATCTTTTTGAAGCCTTCAAGTAAATTCTCATCTTTAGAATGTGGAATTCCATTCAATTCAATGCATTTGCCACGGGATGCCTGCTCGCTAGCATCTACCTTCCCGCTTAAACTATCGAAAGAGTCAAGCTTTTTCTCCACATTGGCTTTAGATTGTTTTAACTCTTTAACTTCAGCTCTTAGGTCACTAATTTCTTTACTGTGGTATTCGAACGTGTCTTCAAACTCTGCTGTTTTGCGTTCAACCGATGTAATTCTTACATTGAACTCACTGAGTTGAGAGATAATGACATCTAGCTTTGAATCCAGTTTCTTAAATTTCTCATCATCCTCGATAATCGCTGGTGATGCAGACGATTTACTTCCTTTTGGTGGCATGTTCTGTATATATTATCAGATCTCTTTAGCTGCTTCTTGATAAGAGATGTATATTTCTTTCAGTATGCTTGTGTTCATCAAAGCTATGTTGCTGAATAATTATCAGATTAGGAGAGAGCTTGTAAATACACAACCTTCTCATCTGACTGCTACAGCTGAGCTGAACTGAACCTACTTACTTGAGTCTTTAAATATTTTCATTAACTATTTACTGTTTGTGATTGATTATTACTAAAATGTAATATAAAACATTGTATTTAGTACCTACATGTTAATCAAAAAACGGATATTTATCTTGAGCTCTATTGAATTGTAACAACGAGAATTGTATAAAGGTTTAATTTATAAAAATTTGTTATTCATGACATTACTGCCAGTAGTCACAGTCTGCATAATTATACTGCCCGAGTGCCCAAACCCCGAAGCCCAAAGCCCAAAGCCCAAAGCCCAAAGCCCAAAGCCCAATCCCCAAACCTCAAACCCCAAACTAACATACATGTACTTACTTGAGTCTTTAAATATTTTCATTAACTATTTACTGTTTGTGATTGATTATTAGTAAAATGTAATATAAAACATTGTATTTAGTACCTACATGTTAATCAAAAAAAGGATATTTATCTTGAGCTCTATTGAATTGTAACAACGAGACTTGTATAAAGGTTTATTTTATAAAAATTTGTTATTCATGACATTACTGCCAGTAGTCACAGTCTGCATAATTATAGTGCCCGAGTGCCCAAACCCCAAACCTTAAACCCCAAACCACAAACCCCAAAGCCCAAAGTGCAAACCCCAAACCCCAAACCCCAAACCCCAAACCCCAAACCCCAAACCCCAAACCCCAAACCCCAAACCCCAAACCCCAAACCCCAAAACCCAAAGTAACATACATGCAGTTACTTGAGTCTTTAAATATTTTCATTAACTATTTACTGTTTGTGATATATTATTACTAAAATGTAATATAAAACATTGTATTTAGTACGTACATGTTAATCAAAAAACGGATATTTATATTGAGCTCTATTTAATTGTAGCAACAAGAATTGTATAAAGGTTTATTTTATAAAAAATTGTTATTCATCACATTACTGCAAGTAAGCACAGTCTGCATATTTATAGCGCCCAAGTGCCCAAAGCCCAAAGCCCAAAGCCCAAAGCCCAAAGCCCAAACCCCAAACCCCCAACCCCAACCCCCCAAACCCCAAGCCCCAAACCCCTAATAACATACATGTACTTACTTGAGTCTTTAAATACTTTCATTAACTATTTACTGTTTGTGATTGATTATTACTAAAATGTAATATAAAACATTGTATTTAGTACCTACATGTTAATCAAAAAACGGATATTTATATTGAGCTCTATTTAATTGTAGCAACAAGAATTGTATGAAGGTTTATTTTACAAAAACTTGTTATTCATCACATTACTGCCAGTAGTCACAGTCTGCATATTTATAGTGCCCAAGTGCCCAAAACCCAAAGCCCAAAACCCAAAGCCCAAAGCCCAAAGCCCAAAGCCCAAAGCCCAAAGCCCAAAGCCAAAAGCCCAAAACCCAAACCCCAAACCCCCAACTCCAACCCCCCAAACCCCAAACCCCTAATAACATACATGTACTTACTTGAGTCTTTAAATACTTTCATTAACTATTTACTGTTTGTGATTGATTATTACTAAAATGTAATATAAAACATTGTATTTAGTACCTACATGTTAATCAAAAAAGGGATATTTATATTGAGCTCTATTAAATTGTAGCAACAAGAATTGTATGAAGGTTTATTTTACAAAAACTTGTTATTCATCACATTACTGCCAGTAGTCACAGTCTGCATATTTATAGTGCCCAAGTGCCCAAAACCCAAAGCCCAAAACCCAAAGCCCAAAGCCCAAAGCCCAAAGCCCAAAGCCAAAAGCCCAAAGCCCAAACCCCAAACCCCAAACTAACATACATGTACTTACTTGAGTCTTTAAATATTTTCATTAACTATTTACTGTTTGTGATTGATTATTACTAAAATGTAATATAAAACATTGTATTTACTACCTACATGTTAATCAAAAAACGGATATTTATCTTGAGCTCTATTTAATTGTAGCAACAAGAATTGTATAAAGGTTTATTTTCTAAAAATTTATTATTCATCACATTACTGCCAGTAGTCACAGTCTGCATATTTATAGTGCCCGAGTGCCCGAACCCCAAACCCTAAACTCCAAACCTTAAACCCCAAACCTTAAAGCCCAAAGCCCAAAGCCCAAAGCCCAAACCCCAAACCACAAACCTCAAACCCCAAACCCCAAACCCCATACTAACATACATGTACTTACTTGAGTCTTTAAATATTTTCATTAACTATTTACTGTTTGTGATTGATTATTACTAAAATGTAATATAAAACATTGTATTTAGTACCTACATGTTAATCAAAAAACTGATCTTTATCTTGAGCTCTATTTAATTGTAGCAACAAGAATTGTATAAAGGTTTATTTTATAAAAATTTGTTATTCATCACATTAAAGCCAGTAGTCACAGTCTGCATATTTAGAGTGCCCGAGTGCCCAAACCCCAAAGCCCAAAGCTCAAAGCCCAAAGCCCAAAGCCTAAAACCCAAAGCCCAGAGCCCAAATCCCAAACCCCAAACCCCAAATCCCAAACCCCAAACCCCAAACTAACATACATGTACTTACTTGAGTTTTTAAATATTTTCATTAACTATTTACTGTTTGTGATTGATTATTACTAAAATGTAATATAAAACATTGTATTTAGTACCTACTTGTTAATCAAAAAATGGATATTTATCTTGAGCTCTAGTTAATTGTAGCAACAAGAATTGTATAAAGGTTTATTTTATAAAAAATTGTTATTCATCACATTACTGCCAGTAGTCACAGTCTGCATATTTATAGTGCCCGAGTGCCCGAATGCCCAAAGTCCAAAGCCCAAAGCCCAAAGCCCAAAGCCCAAAGCCCAAAGCCCAAAGCCCAAAGCCCAAAGCCCAAAGCCCAAACCCCAACCCCCAAACCCCAAACTAACACACAAGTACTTACTTGAGTCTATAAATATTTTCATTAACTATTTACTGTTTGTGATTGATTGTTACTAAAATGTCATATAAAAGATTGTATTTAGTACCTACATGTTAATCAAAAAACGGATATTTATCTTGAGCTCTATTGAATTGTAGCAATGAGAATTGTATTAAGGTTTATTTTATAAAAAATTGTTATTCATGACATTACTGCCAGTAGTCACAGTCTGCATAATTATAGTGCCCGAGTGCCCAAACCCCGAAGCCCAAAGCCCAAAGCCCAAAGCCCAAAGCCCAAAGCCCAAAGCCCAAAGCCCAAACCCCAAACCCCAAACCCCAAACTAACATACATGTACTTACTTGAGTCTTTAAATATTTTCATTAACTATTTACTGTTTGTGATTGATTATTACTAAAATGTAATTTAAAACATTGTATTTAGTACCTACATGTTAATCAAAAAACGGATATTTATCTTGAGCTCTATTTAATTGTAGCAACAAGAATTGTATAAAGGTTTATTTTATAAAAATTTGTTATTCATCACATTACAGCCAGTAGTCACAGTCTGCATATTTATAGTGCCCGAGTGCCCGAACCCCAAACCCTAAACTCCAAACTTTAAACACCAAAGCCCAAACCCCAAACCCCAAAGCCCAAAGCCCAAAGCCCAAAGCCCAAAGCCCAAAGCCCAAACCCCAAACCCCAAAGCCCAAAGCCCTAACCTCAAACCCCAAACCCCACACCCCAAACTAACATATATGTACTTACTTGAGTCTTTAAAAATTTTCATTAACTATTAACTCTTTGTGATTGATTATTACTAAAATGTAATATAAAACATTGTATTTAGTACCTACATGTTATTCAAAAAACGGATATTTATCTTAAGCTCTATTTAATTGTAGCAACAAGAATTGTATAAAGGTTTATTTTATAAAAATTTGTTATTCATCATATTACAGCCAGTAGTCACAGTCTGCATATTTATAGTGACCGAGTGCCCGAACCCCAAACCCTAAACCCCAAACCTTAAACCCCAAACCCCAAAGCCCAAAGCCCAAAGCCCAAAGCCCAAAGCCCAAAGCCCAAAGCCCAAAGCCCAAAGCCCAAAGCCCAAAGCCCAAAGCCCAAAGCCCAAAGCCCAAACCCCAATTCCCAAACTCCAAACTAACATACATGTACTTACTTGAGTCTTTAACTATTTTCATTAACTATTTACTGTTTGTGATTGATTATTACTAAAATGTAATATAAAACATTGTATTTAGTACCGACATGTTAATCAAAAAACGGATATTTATCTTGAGCTCTATTTAATTGTAGCAACAATAATTGTATAAAGGTTTATTTTACAAAAACTTGTTATTCATCACATTACTGCCAGTAGTCACAGTCTGCATGTTTATAGTGCCCAAGTACCCAAAACCCAAAGCCCAAAACCCAAACCCCAAAGCCCAAAGCCCAAAGCCCAAAGCCCAAAGCCAAAAGCCCAAACCCCAAACCCAAAACCCCATACCCCAAACTAACATACATGTACTTACTTGAGTCTTTAAATATTTTCATTAACTATTTACTGTTTGTGATTGATTATTACTAAAATGTAATATAAAACATTGTATTTAGTACCTACATGTTAATCAAAAAACAGATATTTATCTTGAGCTCTATTTAATTGTAGCAACAAGAATTGTATAAAAGTTTATTTTATAAAAATTTGTTATTCATCACATTACTACCAGTAGACACAGTCTGCATAATTATAGTGCCCGAGTGCCCAAACCCCAAACCCCAAAGCCCAAAGCCCAAAGCCCAAAGCCCAAAGTGCAAACCCCAAACCCCAAACCCCAAACCCCAAACCCCAAACCCCAAACCCCAAACTAACATACAAGCACTTACTTGAGTCTTTAAATATTTTCATTAACTATTTACTGTTTGTGATTGATTATTACTAAAATGTAATAAAAAACATTGTATTTAGTGCCTACATGTTAATCAAAAAACGGATATTTATGTTGAGCTCTATTGAATTGTAACAACGAGAATTGTATAAAGGTTTAATTTATAAAAATTTGTTATACATGACATTACTGCCAGTAGTCACAGTCTGCATAATTATAGTGCCCGAGTGCCCAAACCCCAAAGCCCAAAGCCCAAAGCCCAAAGCCCAAAGCCCAAAGCCCAAAGCCCAAAGCCCAAAGCCCAAAACCCAAAGCCCAAAGCCCAATCCCCAAACCTCAAACCCCAAACTAACATACATGTACTTACTTGAGTCTTTAAATATTTTCATTAACTATTTACTGTTTGTGATTGATTATTACTAAAATGTAATATAAAACATTGTATTTAGTACCTACATGTTAATCAAAAAACGGATATTTATCTTGAGCTCTATTGAATTGTAACAACGAGAATTGTATAAAGGTTTAATTTATAAAAATTTGTTATTCATGACATTACTGCCAGTAGTCACAGTCTGCATAATTATAGTGCCCGAGTGCCCAAACCCCAAAGCCCAAAGCCCAAAGCCCAAAGCCCAAAGCCCAAAGCCCAAACCCCAACCCCCAAACCCCAAACTAACACACAAGTACTTACTTGAGTCTATAAATATTTTCATTAACTATTTACTGTTTGTGATTGATTGTTACTAAAATGTAATATAAAACATTGTATTTAGTACCTACATGTTAATCAAAAAACGGATATTTATCTTGAGCTCTATTGAATTGTAGCAATGAGAATTGTATAAAGGTTTATTTTATAAAAAAATTGTTATTCATGACATTACTGCCAGTAGTCACAGTCTGCATAATTATAGTGCCCGAGTGCCCAAAGCCCAAAGCCCAAAGCCCAAGGCCCAAAGCCCAAAGCCCAATCCCCAAGCCTCAAACCCCAAACTAACATACATGTACTTACTTGAGTCTTTAAATATTTTCCTTAACTATTTGCTGTTTGTGATTGATTATTACTAAAATGTAATATAAAACATTGTATTTAGTACCTACATGTTAATCAAAAAAAGGATATTTATCTTGGTCTCTATTTAATTGTAGCAACAAGAATTGTATATAGGTTTATTTTATAAAAATTCGTTATTCATCACATTACTGCCAGTAGTCACAGTTTGCATAATTATAGTGCCCGAGTGCCCAAACCCCGAAGCCCAAAGCCCAAAGCCCAAAGCCCAAAGCCCAAAGACCAAAGCCCAAAGCCCAAAGCCCAAACCCCAAACCCCAAACTAACATACATGTACTTACTTGAGTCTTTAAATATTTTCATTAACTATTTACTGTTGGTGATTGATTATTACTAAAATGTAATTTAAAACATTGTATTTAGTACCTACATGTTAATCAAAAAACGGATATTTATCTTGAGCTCTATTTAATTGTAGCAACAAGAATTGTATAAAGGTTTATTTTATAAAAATTTGTTATTCATCATATTACAGCCAGTAGTCACAGTCTGCATATTTATAGTGACCGAGTGCCCGAACCCCAAACCCTAAACCCCAAACCTTAAACCCCAAACCCCAAACCCCAAACCCCAAAGCCCAAAGCCCAAAGCCCAAAGCCCAAAGCCCAAAGCCTAAAGCCCAAAGCCCAAAGCCCAAACCCCAAACTCCAAACTAACATACATGTACTTACTTGAGTCTTTAACTATTTTCATTAACTATTTACTGTTTGTGATTGATTATTACTAAAATGTAATATAAAACATTGTATTTAGTACCTACATGTTAATCAAAAAACGGATATTTATCTTGAGCTCCATTTAATTGTAGCAACAAGAATTGTATAAAGGTTTATTTTACAAAAACTTGTTATTCATCACATTACTGCCAGTAGTCACAGTATGCATGTTTATAGTTCCCAAGTACCCAAAACCCAAAGCCCAAAACCCAAACCCCAAAGCCCAAAGCCCAAAGCCCAAAGCCCAAAGCCCAAAGCCAAAAGACCAAACCCCAAACCCAAAACCCCAAACCCCAAACTAACATACATGTACTTACTTGAGTCTTTAAATATTTTCATTAACTATTTACTGTTTGTGATTGATTATTACTAAAATGTAATATAAAACATTGTATTTAGTACCTACATGTTAATCAAAAAACAGATATTTATCTTGAGCTCTATTTAATTGTAGCAACAAGAATTGTATAAAAGTTTATTTTATAAAAATTTGTTATTCATCACATTACTGCCAGTAGACACAGTCTGCATAATTATAGTGCCCGAGTGCCCAAACCCCAAACCCCAAACCCCAAACCCCAAACCCCAAACCCCAAACTAACATACAAGCACTTACTTGAGTCTTTAAATAGTTTCATTAACTATTTACTGTTTGTGATTGATTATTACTAAAATGTAATAAAAAACATTGTATTTAGTACCTACATGTTAATCAAAAAACGGATATTTATGTTGAGCTCTATTGAATTGTAACAACGATAATTGTATAAAGGTTTAATTTATAAAAATTTGTTATACATGACATTACTGCCAGTAGTCACAGTCTGCATAATTATAGTGCCCGAGTGCCCAAACCCCAAAGCCCAAAGCCCAAAGCCCAAAGCCCAAAGCCCAAAGCCCAAAGCCCAAAGCCCAAAGCCCAATCCCCAAACCTCAAACCCCAAACTAACATACATGTACTTACTTGAGTCTTTAAATATTTTCATTAACTATTTACTGTTTGTGATTGATTATTACTAAAATGTAATATAAAACATTGTATTTAGTACCTACATGTTAATCAAAAAAAGGATATTTATCTTGAGCTCTATTGAATTGTAACAACGACAATTGTATAAAGGTTTATTTTATAAAAATTTGTTATTCATGACATTACTGCCAGTAGTCACAGTCTGCATAATTATAGTGCCCGAGTGCCCAAACCCCAAACCTTAAACCCCAAACCACAAACCCCAAAGCCCAAAGTGCAAACCCCAAACCCCAAACCCCAAACCCCAAACCCCAAACCCCAAACCCCAAAACCCAAAGTAACATACATGCAGTTACTTGAGTCTTTAAATATTTTCATTAACTATTTACTGTTTGTGATATATTATTACTAAAATGTAATATAAAACATTGTATTTAGTACCTACTTGTTAATCAAAAAACGGATATTTATCTTGAGCTCTATTTAATTGTAGCAATGAGAATTGTATAAAGGTTTATTTTATAAAAAATTGTTATTCATGACATTACTGCCAGTAGTCACAGTCTGCATAATTATAGTGCCCGAGTGCCCAAACCCCGAAGCCCAAAGCCCAAAGCCCAAAGCCCAAAGCCCAAAGCCCAAACCCCAAACCCCAAACCCCCAACCATAACCCCCCAAACCCCAAGCCCCAAACCCCTAATAACATACATGTACTTGCTTGAGTCTTTAAATACTTTCATTAACTATTTACTGTTTGTGATTGATTATTACTAAAATGTAATATAAAACATTGTATTTAGCACCTACATGTTAATCAAAAAACGGATATTTATATTGAGCTCTATTTAATTGTAGCAACAAGAATGGTATGAAGGTTTATTTTACAAAAACTTGTTATTCATCACATTACTGCCAGTAGTCACAGTCTGCATATTTATAGTGCCCAAGTGCCCAAAACCTAAAGCCCAAAACCCAAAGCCCAAAGCCCAAAGCCCAAAGCCCAAAGCCCAAAGCCCAAAGCCCAAAGCCAAAAGCCCAAAGCCCAAACCCCAAACCCCAAACCCCAAACCCCAAACTAACATACATGTACTTACTTGAGTCTTTAAATATTTTCATTAACTATTTACTGTTTGTGATTGATTATTACTAAAATGTAATATAAAACATTGTATTTACTACCTACATGTTAATCAAAAAACGGATATTTATCTTGAGCTCTATTTAATTGTAGCAACAAGAATTGTATAGAGGTTTATTTTCTAAAAATTTGTTATTCATCACATTACTGCCAGTAGTCACAGTCTGCATATTTATAGTGCCCGAGTGCCCGAACCCCAAACCCTAAACTCCAAACCTTAAACCCCAAACCCCAAAGCCCAAAGCCCAAACCCCAAACCCCAAACTCCAAACTAACATACATGTACTTACTTGAGTCTTTAACTATTTTCATTAACTATTTACTGTTTGTGATTGATTATTACTAAAATGTCATATAAAACATTGTATTTAGTACCTACATGTTAATCAAAAAACGGATATTTATCTTGAGCTCTATTTAATTGTAGCAACAATAATTGTATAAAGGTTTATTTTAAAAAAAACTTGTTATTCATCACATTACTGCCAGTAGTCACAGTCTGCATATTTATAGTGCCCAAGTGCCCAAAACCCAAAGCCCAAAACCCAAAGCCCAAAGCCCAAAGCCCAAAGCCCAAAGCCCAAAGCCCCAGGCCAAAAGCCCAAACCCCAAACCTCAAACCCCAAACCCCAAACCCCATACTAACATACATGTACTTACTTGAGTCTTTAAAAATTTTCATTAACTGTTTACTGTTTGTGATTGATTATTACTAAAATGTAATATAAAACATTGTATTTAGTACCTACAAGTTAATCAAAAAACGGATATTTATCTTGAGCTCTATTTAATTGTAGCAACAAGAATTGTATGAAGGTTTATTTTATAAAAATTTGTTATTCATCACATTACTGCCAGTAGTCACAGTCTGCATATTTAGAGTGCCCGAGTGCCCAAACCCCAAAACCCAAAGCCCAAAGCCCAAAGCCCAAAACCTAAAACCCAAAGCCCAGAGCCCAAATCCCAAACCCCAAACCCCAAATCCCAAACCCCAAACTAACATACATGTACTTACTTGAGTTTTTAAATATTTTCATTAACTATTTACTGTTTGTGATTGATTATTACTAAAATGTAATATAAAACATTGTATTTAGTACCTACTTGTTAATCAAAAAATGGATATTTATCTTGAGCTCTAGTTAATTGTAGCAACAAGAATTGTATAAAGGTTTATTTTATAAAAAATTGTTATTCATGACATTACTGCCAGTAGTCACAGTCTGCATAATTATAGTGCCCGAGTGCCCAAACCCCAAACCTTAAACCCCAAACCACAAACCACAAACGCCAAAGCCCAAAGCTCAAAGCCCAAAGCCCAAAGCCCAAAGCCCAAAGTCCAAAGCCCAAAGCCCAAAGCCTAAAGCCCAAAGCCCAAACCCCAAACCCCAAACCCAAAACTAACATACATGTACTTACTTGAGTCTTTAAATATTTTCATTAACTATTTACTGTTTGTGATTGATTATTACTAAAATGTAATATAAAACATTGTATTTAGTACCTACATGTTAATCAAAACACAGATATTTATCTTGAGCTCTATTTAATTGTAGCAACAAGAATTGTATAAAAGTTTATTTTATAAAAATTTGTTATTCATCACATTACTGCCAGTAGACACAGTCTGCATAATTATAGTGCCCGAGTGCCCAAACCCCAAACCCCAAAACCCAAAGCCCAAAGCCCAAAGCGCAAACCCCAAACCCCAAACCCCAAACCCCAAACCCCAAACTAACATACATGCACTTACTTGAGTCTTTAAATATTTTCATTAACTATTTACTGTTTGTGATTGATTATTACTAAAATGTAATATAAAATATTGTATTTAGTACCTACATGTTAATCAAAAAACGGATATTTATCTTGAGCTCTATTGAATTGTAACAACGAGAATTGTATAAAGGTTTAATTTATAAAAATTTGTTATTCATGACATTACTGCCAGTAGTCACAGTCTGCATAATTATAGTGCCCGAGTGCCCAAACCCCAAAGCCCAAAGCCCAAAGCCCAAAGCCCAAAGCCCAAAGCCCAAAGCCCAAAGCCCAATCCCCAAACCTCAAACCCCAAACTAACATACATGTACTTACTTGAGTCTTTAAATATTTTCATTAACTATTTACTGTTTGTGATTGATTATTACTAAAAGGTAATATAAAAAATTGTATTTAGTACCTACATGTTAATCAAAAAAAGGATATTTATCTTGAGCTCTATTGAATTGTAACAACGACAATTGTATAAAGGTTTATTTTATAAAAATTTGTTATTCATGACATTACTGCCAGTAGTCACAGTCTGCATAATTATAGTGCCCGAGTGCCCAAACCCCAAACCTTAAACCCCAAACCACAAACCCCAAAGCCCAAAGTGCAAACCCCAAACCCCAAACCCCAAACCCCAAACCCCAAACCCCAAACCCCAAACCCCAAAACCCAAAGTAACATACATGCAGTTACTTGAGTCTTTAAATATTTTCATTAACTATTTACTGTTTGTGATATATTATTACTAAAATGTAATATAAAACATTGTATTTAGTACGTACATGTTAATCAAAAAACGGATATTTATATTGAGCTCTATTTAATTGTAGCAACAAGAATTGTATAAAGGTTTATTTTATAAAAAATTGTTATTCATCACATTACTGCCAGTAAGCACAGTCTGCATATTTATAGCGCCCAAGTGCCCAAAGCCCAAAGCCCAAAGCCCAAAGCCCAAAGCCCAAACCCCAAACCCCCAACCCCAACCCCCCAAACCCCAAGCCCCAAACCCCTAATAACATACATGTACTTACTTGAGTCTTTAAATACTTTCATTAACTATTTACTGTTTGTGATTGATTATTACTAAAATGTAATATAAAACATTGTATTTAGTACCTACATGTTAATCAAAAAACGGATATTTATATTGAGCTCTATTTAATTGTAGCAACAAGAATTGTATGAAGGTTTATATTACAAAAACTTGTTATTCATCACATTACTGCCAGTAGTCACAGTCTGCATATTTATAGTGCCCAAGTGCCCAAAACCCAAAGCCCAAAACCCAAAGCCCAAAGCCCAAAGCCCAAAGCCCAAAGCCCAAAGCCCAAAGCCCAAAGCCCAAAGCCCAAAGCCCAAAGCCAAAAGACCAAAGCCCAAACCCCAAACCCCAAACTAACATACATGTACTTACTTGAGTCTTTAAATATTTTCATTAACTATTTACTGTTTGTGATTGATTATTACTAAAATGTAATATAAAAAATTGTATTTACTACCTACATGTTAATCAAAAAACGGATATTTATCTTGAGCTCTATTTAATTGTAGCAACAAGAATTGTATAAAGGTTTATTTTCTAAAAATTTGTTATTCATCACATTACTGCCAGTAGTCACAGTCTGCATATTTATAGTGCCCGAGTGCCCGAACCCCAAACCCTAAACTCCAAACCTTAAACCCCAAACCCCAAAACCCAAAGCCCAAATCCCAAACCCCAAACCCCAAACCTCAAACCCCAAACCCCAAACCCCATACTAACATACATGTACTTACTTGAGTCTTTAAATATTTTCATTAACTAATTACTGTTTGTGATTGATTATTACTAAAATGTAATATAAAACATTGTATTTAGTACCTACATGTTAATCAAAAATTGGATGTTTATCTTGAGCTCTATTTAATTGTAGCAACAAGAATTGTATAAAGGTTTATTTTATAAAAATTTGTTATTCATCACATTACTGCCAGTAGTCACAGTCTGCATATTTAGAGTGCCCGAGTGCCCAAACCCCAAAGCCCAAAGCTCAAAGCCCAAAGCCCAAAGCCTAAAACCCAAAGCCCAGAGCCCAAATCCCAAACCCCAAACCCCAAATCCCAAACCCCAAACCCCAAACTAACATACATGTACTTACTTGAGTTTTTAAATATTTTCATTAACTATTTACTGTTTGTGATTGATTATTACTAAAATGTAATATAAAACATTGTATTTAGTACCTACTTGTTAATCAAAAAATGGATATTTATATTGAGCTCTAGTTAATTGTAGCAACAAGAATTGTATAAAGGTTTATTTTATAAAAAATTGTTATTCATCACATTACTGCCAGTAGTCACAGTCTGCATATTTATAGTGCCCGAGTGCCCGAATGCCCAAAGTCCAAAGCCCAAAGCCCAAAGCCCAAAGCCCAAAGCCCAAAGCCCAAAGCCCAAAGCCCAAACCCCAACCCCCAAACCCCAAACTAACACACAAGTACTTACTTGAGTCTATAAATATTTTCATTAACTATTTACTGTTTGTGATTGATTGTTACTAAAATGTAATATAAAACATTGTATTTAGTACCTACATGTTAATCAAAAAACGGATATTTATCTTGAGCTCTATTGAATTGTAGCAATGAGAATTGTATAAAGGGTTATTTTATAAAAAATTGTTATTCATGACATTACTGCCAGTAGTCACAGTCTGCATAATTATAGTGCCCGAGTGCCCAAAGCCCAAAGCCCAAAGCCCAAAGCCCAAAGCCCAAAGCCCAATCCCCAAGCCTCAAACCCCAAACTAACATACATGTACTTACTTGAGTCTTTAAATATTTTCCTTAACTATTTGCTGTTTGTGATTGATTATTACTAAAATGTAATATAAAACATTGTATTTAGTACCTACATGTTAATCAAAAAAAGGATGTTTATCTTGGTCTCTATTTAATTGTAGCAACAAGAATTGTATATAGGTTTATTTTATAAAAATTCGTTATTCATCACATTACTGCCAGTAGTCACAGTCTGCATAATTATAGTGCCCGAGTGCCCAAACCCCGAAGCCCAAAGCCCAAAGCCCAAAGCCCAAAGCCCAAAGCCCAAAGCCCAAAGCCCAAACCCCAAACCCCAAACTAACATACATGTACTTACTTGAGTCTTTAAATATTTTCATTAACTATTTACTGTTTGTGATTGATTATTACTAAAATGTAATTTAAAACATTGTATTTAGTACCTACATGCTAATCAAAAAACGGATATTTATCTTGAGCTCTGTTTAATTGTAGCAACAAGAATTGTATAAAGGTTTATTTTATAAAAATTTGTTATTCATCATATTACAGCCAGTAGTCACAGTCTGCATATTTATAGTGACCGAGTGCCCGAACCCCAAACCCTAAACCCCAAACCTTAAACCCCAAACCCCAAACCCCAAACCCCAAAGCCCAAAGCCCAAAGCCCAAAGCCCAAAGCCCAAAGCCCAAAGCCCAAAGCCCAAAGCCCAAAGCCCAAACCCCAAACCCCCAACCCCAACCCCCCAAACCCCAAGCGCCAAACCCCTAATAACATACATGTACTTACTTGAGTCTTTAAATACTTTCATTAACTATTTACTGTTTGTGATTGATTATTACTAAAATGTAATATAAAACATTGTATTTAGTACCTACATGTTAATCAAAAAACGGATATTTATGTTGAGCTCTATTTAATTGTAGCAACAAGAATTGTATGAAGGTTTATTTTACAAAAACTTGTTATTCATCACATTACTGCCAGTAGTCACAGTCTGCATATTTATAGTGCCCAAGTGCCCAAAACCCAAAGCCCAAAACCCAAAGCCCAAAGCCCAAAGCCCAAAGCCCAAAGCCCAAAGCCCAAAGCCCAAAGCCCAAAGCCCAAAGCCAAAAGCCCAAAGCCCAAACATCAAACCCCAAAACCCAAAGTAACATACATGCAGTTACTTGAGTCTTTAAATATTTTCATTAACTATTTACTGTTTGTGATATATTATTACTAAAATGTAATATAAAACATTGTATTTAGTACGTACATGTTAATCAAAAAACGGATATTTATATTGAGCTCTATTTAATTGTAGCAACAAGAATTGTATAAAGGTTTATTTTATAAAAAATTGTTATTCATCACATTACTGCCAGTAAGCACAGTCTGCATATTTATAGCGCCCAAGTGCCCAAAGCCCAAAGCCCAAAGCCCAAAGCCCAAAGCCCAAACCCCAAACCCCCAACCCCAACCCCCCAAACCCCAAGCCCCAAACCCCTAATAACATACATGTACTTACTTGAGTCTTTAAATACTTTCATTAACTATTTACTGTTTGTGATTGATTATTACTAAAATGTAATATAAAACATTGTATTTAGTACCTACATGTTAATCAAAAAACGGATATTTATATTGAGCTCTATTTAATTGTAGCAACAAGAGTTGTATGAAGGTTTATTTTACAAAAACTGGTTATTCATCACATTACTGCCAGTAGTCACAGTCTGCATATTTATAGTGCCCAAGTGCCCAAAACCCAAAGCCCAAAACCCAAAGCCCAAAGCCCAAAGCCCAAAGCCCAAAGCCCAAAGCCCAAAGCCCAAAGCCAAAAGACCAAAGCCCAAACCCCAAACCCCAAACTAACATACATGTACTTACTTGAGTCTTTAAATATTTTCATTAACTATTTACTGTTTGTGATTGATTATTACTAAAATGTAATACAAAACATTGTATTTACTACCTACATGTTAATCAAAAAACGGATATTTATCTTGAGCTCTATTTAATTGTAGCAACAAGAATTGTATAAAGGTTTATTTTCTAAAAATTTGTTATTCATCACATTACTGCCAGTAGTCACAGTCTGCATATTTATAGTGCCCGAGTGCCCGAACCCCAAACCCTAAACTCCAAACCTTAAACCCCAAACCCCAAAACCCAAAGCCCAAATCCCAAACCCCAAACCCCAAACCTCAAACCCCAAACCCCAAACCCCATACTAACATACATGTACTTACTTGAGTCTTTAAATATTTTCATTAACTATTTACTGTTTGTGATTGATTATTACTAAAATGTAATATAAAACATTGTATTTAGTACCTACATGTTAATCAAAAAACGGATGTTTATCTTGAGCTCTATTTAATTGTAGCAACAAGAATTGTATAAAGGTTTATTTTATAAAAATTTGTTATTCATCACATTACTGCCAGTAGTCACAGTCTGCATATTTAGAGTGCCCGAGTGCCCAAACCCCAAAGCCCAAAGCTCAAAGCCCAAAGCCCAAAGCCTAAAACCCAAAGCCCAGAGCCCAAATCCCAAACCCCAAACCCCAAATCCCAAACCCCAAACCCCAAACTAACATACATGTACTTACTTGAGTTTTTAAATATTTTCATTAACTATTTACTGTTTGTGATTGATTATTACTAAAATGTAATATAAAACATTGTATTTAGTACCTAATTGTTAATCAAAAAATGGATATTTATCTTGAGCTCTAGTTAATTGTAGCAACAATAATTGTATAAAGGTTTATTTTATAAAAAATTGTTATTCATCACATTACTGCCAGTAGTCACAGTCTGCATATTTCTAGTGCCCGAGTGCCCGAATGCCCAAAGTCCAAAGCCCAAAGCCCAAAGCCCAAAGCCCAAAGCCCAAAGCCCAAAGCCCAAAGCCCAAAGCCCAAAGCCCAAACCCCAACCCCCAAACCCCAAACTAACACACAAGTACTTACTTGAGTCTATAAATATTTTCATTAACTATTTACTGTTTGTGATTGATTGTTACTAAAATGTAATATAAAACATTGTATTTAGTACCTACATGTTAATCAAAAAACGGATATTTATCTTGAGCTCTATTGAATTGTAGCAATGAGAATTGTATAAAGGTTTATTTTATAAAAAATTGTTATTCATGACATTACTGCCAGTAGTCACAGTCTGCATAATTATAGTGCCCGAGTGCCCAAAGCCCAAAGCCCAAAGCCCAAAGCCCAAAGCCCAAAGCCCAATCCCCAAGCCTCAAACCCCAAACTAACATACATGTACTTACTTGAGTCTTTAAATATTTTCCTTAACTATTTGCTGTTTGTGATTGATTATTACTAAAATGTAATATAAAACATTGTATTTAGTACCTACATGTTAATCAAAAAAAGGATATTTATCTTGGTCTCTATTTAATTGTAGCAACAATAATTGTAGATAGGTTTATTTTATAAAAATTCGTTATTCATCACATTACTGCCAGTAGTCACAGTCTGCATAATTATAGTGCCCGAGTGCCCAAACCCCGAAGCCCAAAGCCCAAAGCCCAAAGCCCAAAGCCCAAACCCCAAACCCCAAACTAACATACATGTACTTACTTGAGTCTTTAAATATTTTCATTAACTATTTACTGTTTGTGATTGATTATTACTAAAATGTAATTTAAAACATTGTATTTAGTACCTACATGTTAATCAAAAAACGGATATTTATCTTGAGCTCTATTTAATTGTAGCAACAAGAATTGTATAAAGGTTTATTTTATAAAAATTTGTTATTCATCATATTACAGCCAGTAGTCACAGTCTGCATATTTATAGTGACCGAGTGCCCGAACCCCAAACCCTAAACCCCAAACCTTAAACCCCAAACCCCAAACCCCAAAGGCCAAAGCCCAAAGCCCAAAGCCCAAAGCCCAAAGCCCAAAGCCCAAAGCCCAAAGCCCAAACCCCAAACCCCAAACCCCAAACCCCAAACTAACATACATGTACTTACTTGAGTCTTTAAATATTTTCATTAACTATTTACTGTTTGTGATTGATTATTACTAAAATGTCATATAAAACATTGTATTTAGTACCTACTTGTTAATCAAAAAATGGATATTTATCTTGAGCTCTAGTTAATTGTAGCAACAAGAATTGTATAAAGGTTTATTTTATAAAAAATTGTTATTCATCACATTACTGCCAGTAGTCACAGTCTGCATATTTATAGTGCCCGAGTGCCCGAATGCCCAAAGTCCAAAGCCGAAAGCCCAAAGCCCAAAGCCCAAAGCCCAAAGCCCAAAGCCCAAAACCCAAACCCCAACCCCCAAACCCCAAACTAACACACAAGTACTTACTTGAGTCTATAAATATTTTCATTAACTATTTACTGTTTGTGATTGATTGTTACTAAAATGTAATATAAAACATTGTATTTAGTACCTACATGTTAATCAAAAAACGGATATTTATCTTGAGCTCTATTGAATTGTAGCAATGAGAATTGTATAAAGGTTTATTTTATAAAAAATTGTTATTCATGACATTACTGCCAGTAGTCACAGTCTGCATAATTATAGTGCACGAGTGCCCAAAGCCCAAAGCCCAAAGCCCAAAGCCCAAAGCCCAAAGCCCAATCCCCAAGCCTCAAACCCCAAACTAACATACATGTACTTACTTGAGTCTTTAAATATTTTCCTTAACTATTTGCTGTTTGTGATTGATTATTACTAAAATGTAATATAAAACATTGTATTTAGTACCTACATGTTAATCAAAAAAAGGATATTTATCTTGGTCTCTATTTAATTGTAGCAACAAGAATTGTATATAGGTTTATTTTATAAAAATTCGTTATTCATCACATTACTGCCAGTAGTCACAGTTTGCATAATTATAGTGCCCGAGTGCCCAAACCCCGAAGCCCAAAGCCCAAAGCCCAAAGCCCAAAGCCCAAAGCCCAAAGCCCAAAGCCCAAACCCCAAACCCCAAACTAACATACATGTACTTACTTGAGTCTTTAAATATTTTCATTAACTATTTACTGTTTGTGATTGATTATTACTAAAATGTAATTTAAAACATTGTATTTAGTACCTACATGTTAATCAAAAAACGGATATTTATCTTGAGCTCTATTTAATTGTAGCAACAAGAATTGTATAAAGGTTTATTTTATAAAAATTTGTTATTCATCATATTACAGCCAGTAGTCACAGTCTGCATATTTATAGTGACCGAGTGCCCGAACCCCAAACCCTAAACCCCAAACCTTAAACCCCAAACCCCAAACCCCAAAGCCAAAAGCCCAAAGCCCAAAGCCCAAAGCCCAAAGCCCAAAGCCCAAAGCCCAAAGCCCAAAGCCCAAACCCCAAACCCCAAACTCCAAACTAACATACATGTACTTACTTGAGTCTTTAACTATCTTCATTAACTATTTACTGTTTGTGATTGATTATTACTAAAATGTAATATAAAACATTGTATTTAGTACCTACATGTTAATCAAAAAACGGATATTTATCTTGAGCTCTATTTAATTGTAGCAACAAGAATTGTATAAAGGTTTATTTTACAAAAACTTGTTATTCATCACATTACTGCCAGTAGTCACAGTCTGCATGTTTATAGTGCCCAAGTACCCAAAACCCAAAGCCCAAAACCCAAAGCCCAAAGCCCAAAGCCCAAAGCCCAAAGCCCAAAGCCAAAAGCCCAAACCCCAAACCCAAAACCCCAAACCCCAAACTAACATACATGTACTTACTTGAGTCTTTAAATATTTTCATTAACTATTTACTGTTTGTGATTGATTATTACTAAAATGTAATATAAAACATTGTATTTAGTACCTACATGTTAATCAAAAAACAGAAATTTATCTTGAGCTCTATTTAATTGTAGCAACAAGAATTGTATAAAAGTTTATTTTATAAAAATTTGTTATTCATCACATTACTGCCAGTAGACACAGTCTGCATAATTATAGTGCCCGAGTGCCCAAACCCCAAACCCCAAAGCCCAAAGCCCAAAGCCCAAAGCCCAAAGCCCAAAGTGCAAACCCCAAACCCCAAACCCCAAACCCCAAACCCCAAACCCCAAACCCCAAACCCCAAACTAACATACAAGCACTTACTTGAGTCTTTAAATATTTTCATTAACTATTTACTGTTTGTGATTGATTATTACTAAAATGTAATAAAAAACATTGTATTTAGTACCTACATGTTAATCAAAAAACGGATATTTATGTTGAGCTCTATTGAATTGTAACAACGAGAATTGTATAAAGGTTTAATTTATAAAAATTTGTTATACATGACATTACTGCCAGTAGTCACAGTCTGCATAATTATAGTGCCCGAGTGCCCAAACCCCAAAGCCCAAAGCCCAAAGCCCAAAGCCCAAAGCCCAAAGCCCAAAGCCCAAAGCCCAAAGCCCAATCCCCAAACCTCAAACCCCAAACTAACATACATGTACTTACTTGAGTCTTTAAATATTTTCATTAACTATTTACTGTTTGTGGTTGATTATTACTAAAATGTAATATTAAAACATTGTATTTAGTACCTACATGTTAATCAAAAAAAGGATATTTATCTTGAGCTCTATTGAATTGTAACAACGAGAATTGTATAAAGGTTTATTTTATAAAAATTTGTTATTCATGACATTACTGCCAGTAGTCACAGTCTGCATAATTATAGTGCCCGAGTGCCCAAACCCCAAACCATAAACCCCAAACCACAAACCCCAAAGCCCAAAGTGCAAACCCCAAACCCCAAACCCCAAACCCCAAACCCCAAACCCCAAACCCCAAAACCCAAAGTAACATACATGCAGTTACTTGAGTCTTTAAATATTTTCATTAACTATTTACTGTTTGTGATATATTATTACTAAAATGTAATATAAAACATTGTATTTAGTACCTACTTGTTAATCAAAAAACGGATATTTATCTTGAGCTCTATTTAATTGTAGCAATGAGAATTGTATAAAGGTTTATTTTATAAAAAATTGTTATTCATGACATTACTGCCAGTAGTCACAGTCTGCATAATTATAGTGCCCGAGTGCCCAAACCCCGAAGCCCAAAGCCCAAAGCCCAAAGCCCAAAGCCCAAAGCCCAAAGCCCAAAGCCCAAAGCCCAAAGCCCAAACCCCAAACCCCAAACCCCCAACCCCAACCCCCCAAACCCCAAGCCCCAAACCCCTAATAACATACATGTACTTACTTGAGTCTTTAAATACTTTCATTAACTATTTACTGTTTGTGATTGATTATTACTAAAATGTAATATAAAACATTGTATTTAGCACCTACATGTTAATCAAAAAACGGATATTTATATTGAGGTCTATTTAATTGTAGCAACAAGAATGGTATGAAGGTTTATTTTACAAAAACTTGTTATTCATCACATTACTGCCAGTAGTCACAGTCTGCATATTTATAGTGCCCAAGTGCCCAAAACCTAAAGCCCAAAACCCAAAGCCCAAAGCCCAAAGCCCAAAGCCCAAAGCCCAAAGCCAAAAGCCCAAAGCCCAAACCCCAAACCCCAAACCCCAAACTAACATACATGTACTTACTTGAGTCTTTAAATATTTTCATTAACTATTTACTGTTTGTGATTGATTATTACTAAAATGTAATATAAAACATTGTATTTACTACCTACATGTTAATCAAAAAACGGATATTTATCTTGAGCTCTAGTTAATTGTAGCAACAAGAATTGTATAAAGGTTTATTTTCTAAAAATTTGTTATTCATCACATTACTGCCAGTAGTCACAGTCTGCATATTTATAGTGCCCGAGTGCCCGAACCCCAAACCCTAAACTCCAAACCTTAAACCCCAAACCCCAAAGCCCAAAGCCCAAAGCCCAAACCCCAAACCCCAAACCCCAAACTCCAAACTAACATACATGTACTTACTTGAGTCTTTAACTATTTTCATTAACTATTTACTGTTTGTGATTGATTATTACTAAAATGTCATATAAAACATTGTATTTAGTACCTACATGTTAATCAAAAAACGGATATTTATCTTGAGCTCTATTGAATTGTAGCAATGAGAATTGTATAAAGGTTTATTTTATAAAAAATTGTTATTCATGACATTACTGCCAGTAGTCACAGTCTGCATAATTATAGTGCCCGAGTGCCCAAAGCCCAAAGCCCAAAGCCCAAAGCCCAAAGCCCAAAGCCCAATCCCCAAGCCTCAAACCCCAAACTAACATACATGTACTTACTTGAGTCTTTAAATATTTTCCTTAACTATTTGCTGTTTGTGATTGATTATTACTAAAATGTAATATAAAACATTGTATTTAGTACCTACATGTTAATCAAAAAAAGGATATTTATCTTGGTCTCTATTTAATTGTAGCAACAAGAATTGTATAAAGGTTTATTTTCTAAAAATTTGTTATTCATCATATTACAGCCAGTAGTCACAGTCTGCATATTTATAGTGACCGAGTGCCCGAACCCCAAACCCTAAACCCCAAACCTTAAACCCCAAACCCCAAACCCCACACCCCAAAGCCCAAAGCCCAAAGCCCAAAGCCCAAAGCCCAAAGCCCAAAGCCCAAAGCCCAAACCCCAAACCCCCAACCCCAACCCCCCAAACCCCAAGCCCCAAACCCCGAATAACATACATGTACTTACTTGAGTCTTTAAATACTTTCATTAACTATTTACTGTTTGTGATTGATTATTACTAAAATGTAATATAAAACATTGTATTTAGTACCTACATGTTAATCAAAAAACGGATATTTATATTGAGCTCTATTTAATTGTAGCAACAAGAATTGTATGAAGGTTTATTTTACAAAAACTTGTTATTCATCACATTACTGCCAGTAGTCACAGTCTGCATATTTATAGTGCCCAAGTGCCCAAAACCCAAAGCCCAAAACCCAAAGCCCAAAGCCCAAAGCCCAAAGCCCAAAGCCCAAAGCCCAAAGCCAAAAGCCCAAAGCCCAAACCCCAAACCCAAAACTAACATACATGTACTTACTTGAGTCTTTAAATATTTTCATTAACTATTTACTGTTTGTGATTGATTATTACTAAAATGTAATATAAAACATTGTATTTACTACCTACATGTTAATCAAAAAACGGATATTTATCTTGAGCTCTATTTAATTGTAGCAACAAGAATTGTATAAAGGTTTATTTTCTAAAAATTTGTTATTCATCACATTACTGCCAGTAGTCACAGTCTGCATATTTATAGTGCCCGAGTGCCCGAACCCCAAACCCTAAACTCCAAACCTTAAACCCCAAACCCCAAAACCCAAAGCCCAAAGCCCAAACCCCAAACCCCAAACCTCAAACCCCAAACCCCAAACCCCATACTAACATACATGTACTTACTTGAGTCTTTAAATATTTTCATTAGCTATTTACTGTTTGTGATTGATTATTACTAAAATGTAATATAAAACATTGTATTTAGTACCTACATGTTAATCAAAAAACGGATGTTTATCTTGAGCTCTATTTAATTGTAGCAACAAGAATTGTATAAAGGTTTATTTTATAAAAATTTGTTATTCATCACATTACTGCCAGTAGTCACAGTCTGCATATTTAGAGTGCCCGAGTGCCCAAACCCCAAAGCCCAAAGCTCAAAGCCCAAAGCCCAAAGCCTAAAACCCAAAGCCCAGAGCCCAAATCCCAAACCCCAAACCCCAAATCCCAAACCCCAAACTAACATACATGTACTTACTTGAGTTTTTAAATATTTTCATTAACTATTTACTGTTTGTGATTGATTATTACTAAAATGTAATATAAAACATTGTATTTAGTACCTACTTGTTAATCAAAAAATGGATATTTATCTTGAGCTCTAGTTAATTGTAGCAACAAGAATTGTATAAAGGTTTATTTTATAAAAAATTGTTATTCATCACATTACTGCCAGTAGTCACAGTCTGCATATTTATAGTGCCCGAGTGCCCGAATGCCCAAAGTCCAAAGCCGAAAGCCCAAAGCCCAAAGCCCAAAGCCCAAAGCCCAAAGCCCAAAGCCCAAAGCCCAAACCCCAACCCCCAAACCCCAAACTAACACACAAGTACTTACTTGAGTCTATAAATATTTTCATTAACTATTTACTGTTTGTGATTGATTGTTACTAAAATGTAATATAAAACATTGTATTTAGTACCTACATGTTAATCAAAAAACGGATATTTATCTTGAGCTCTATTGAATTGTAGCAATGAGAATTGTATAAAGGTTTATTTTATAAAAAATTGTTATTCATGACATTACTGCCAGTAGTCACAGTCTGCATAATTATAGTGCACGAGTGCCCAAAGCCCAAAGCCCAAAGCCCAAAGCCCAAAGCCCAAAACCCAATCCCCAAGCCTCAAACCCCAAACTAACATACATGTACTTACTTGAGTCTTTAAATATTTTCCTTAACTATTTGCTGTTTGTGATTGATTATTACTAAAATGTAATATAAAACATTGTATTTAGTACCTACATGTTAATCAAAAAAAGGATATTTATCTTGGTCTCTATTTAATTGTAGCAACAAGAATTGTATATAGGTTTATTTTATAAAAATTCGTTATTCATCACATTACTGCCAGTAGTCACAGTCTGCATAATTATAGTGCCGGAGTGCCCAAACCCCGAAGCCCAAAGCCCAAAGCCCAAAGCCCAAAGCCCAAAGCCCAAAGCCCAAAGCCCAAAGCCCAAAGCCCAAACCCCAAACCCCAAACTAACATACATGTACTTACTTGAGTCTTTAAATATTTTCATTAACTATTTACTGTTTGTGATTGATTATTACTAAAATGTAATTTAAAACATTGTATTTAGTACCTACATGTTAATCAAAAAACGGATATTTATCTTGAACTCTATTTAATTGTAGCAACAAGAATTGTATAAAGGTTTATTTTATAAAAATTTGTTATTCATCATATTACAGCCAGTAGTCACAGTCTGCATATTTATAGTGACCGAGTGCCCGAACCCCAAACCCTAAACCCCAAACCTTAAACCCCAAACCCCAAACCCCAAAGCCCAAAGCCTAAAGCCCAAAGCCCAAAGCCCAAAGCCCAAAGCCCAAAGCCCAAAGCCCAAAGCCCAAAGCCCAAAGCCCAAACCCCAAACCCCAAACTCCAAACTAACATACATGTACTTACTTGAGTCTTTAACTATCTTCATTAACTATTTACTGTTTGTGATTGATTATTACTAAAATGTAATATAAAACATTGTATTTAGTACCTACATGTTAATCAAAAAACGGATATTTATCTTGAGCTCTATTTAATTGTAGCAACAAGAATTGTATAAAGGTTTATTTTACAAAAACTTGTTATTCATCACATTACTGCCAGTAGTCACAGTCTGCATGTTTATAGTGCCCAAGTACCCAAAACCCAAAGCCCAAAACCCAAACCCCAAAGCCCAAAGCCCAAAGCCCAAAGCCCAAAGCCCAAAGCCAAAAGCCCAAACCCCAAACCCAAAACCCCAAACCCCAAACTAACATACATGTACTTACTTGAGTCTTTAAATATTTTCATTAACTATTTACTGTTTGTGATTGATTATTACTAAAATGTAATATAAAACATTGTATTTAGTACCTACATGTTAATCAAAAAACGGATATTTATCTTGAGCTCTATTTAATTGTAGCAACAAGAATTGTATAAAGGTTTATTTTACAAAAACTTGTTATTCATCACATTACTGCCAGTAGTCACAGTCTGCATGTTTATAGTGCCCAAGTACCCAAACCCCAAACCCCAAACCCCAAACCCCAAACCCCAAACCCCAAACCCCAAAGCCCAAACCCCAAACCCCAAACCCCAAACCCCAAACCCCAAACTAACATACATGTACTTACTTGAGTCTATAAATATTTTCATTAACTATTTACTGTTTGTGATTGATTATTACTAAAATGTAATATAAAACATTGTATTTAGTACCTACATGTTAATCAAAAAACAGAAATTTATCTTGAGCTCTATTTAATTGTAGCAACAAGAATTGTATAAAAGTTTATTTTATAAAAATTTGTTATTCATCACATTACTGCCAGTAGACACAGTCTGCATAATTATAGTGCCCGAGTGCCCAAACCCCAAACCCCAAAGCCCAAAGCCCAAAGCCCAAAGCCCAAAGTGCAAACCCCAAACCCCAAACCCCAAACCCCAAACCCCAAACCCCAAACCCCAAACTAACATACAAGCACTTACTTGAGTCTTTAAATATTTTCATTAACTATTTACTGTTTGTGATTGATTATTACTAAAATGTAATAAAAAACATTGTATTTAGTACCTACATGTTAATCAAAAAACGGATATTTATGTTGAGCTCTATTGAATTGTAACAACGAGAATTGTATAAAGGTTTAATTTATAAAAATTTGTTATACATGACATTACTGCCAGTAGTCACAGTCTGCATAATTATAGTGCCCGAGTGCCCAAACCCCAAAGCCCAAAGCCCAAAGCCCAAAGCCCAAAGCCCAAAGCCCAAAGCCCAAAGCCCAAAGCCCAAAGCCCAATCCCCAAACCTCAAACCCCAAACTAACATACATGTACTTACTTGAGTCTTTAAATATTTTCATTAACTATTTACTGTTTGTGGTTGATTATTACTAAAATGTAATATTAAAACATTGTATTTAGTACCTACATGTTAATCAAAAAAAGGATATTTATCTTGAGCTCTATTGAATTGTAACAACGAGAATTGTATAAAGGTTTATTTTATAAAAATTTGTTATTCATGACATTACTGCCAGTAGTCACAGTCTGCATAATTATAGTGCCCGAGTGCCCAAACCCCAAACCATAAACCCCAAACCACAAACCCCAAAGCCCAAAGTGCAAACCCCAAACCCCAAACCCCAAACCCCAAACCCCAAACCCCAAACCCCAAACCCCAAAACCCAAAGTAACATACATGCAGTTACTTGAGTCTTTAAATATTTTCATTAACTATTTACTGTTTGTGATATATTATTACTAAAATGTAATATAAAACATTGTATTTAGTACCTACTTGTTAATCAAAAAACGGATATTTATCTTGAGCTCTATTTAATTGTAGCAATGAGAATTGTATAAAGGTTTATTTTATAAAAAATTGTTATTCATGACATTACTGCCAGTAGTCACAGTCTGCATAATTATAGTGCCCGAGTGCCCAAACCCCGAAGCCCAAAGCCCAAAGCCCAAAGCCCAAAGCCCAAAGCCCAAAGCCCAAAGCCCAAAGCCCAAACCCCAAACCCCAAACCCCCAACCCCAACCCCCCAAACCCCAAGCCCCAAACCCCTAATAACATACATGTACTTACTTGAGTCTTTAAATACTTTCATTAACTATTTACTGTTTGTGATTGATTATTACTAAAATGTAATATAAAACATTGTATTTAGCACCTACATGTTAATCAAAAAACGGATATTTATATTGAGCTCTATTTAATTGTAGCAACAAGAATGGTATGAAGGTTTATTTTACAAAAACTTGTTATTCATCACATTACTGCCAGTAGTCACAGTCTGCATATTTATAGTGCCCAAGTGCCCAAAACCTAAAGCCCAAAACCCAAAGCCCAAAGCCCAAAGCCCAAAGCCCAAAGCCCAAAGCCAAAAGCCCAAAGCCCAAACCCCAAACCCCAAACCCCAAACCCCAAACTAACATACATGTACTTACTTGAGTCTTTAAATATTTTCATTAACTATTTACTGTTTGTGATTGATTATTACTAAAATGTAATATAAAACATTGTATTTACTACCTACATGTTAATCAAAAAACGGATATTTATCTTGAGCTCTATTTAATTGTAGCAACAAGAATTGTATGAAGGTTTATTTTCTAAAAATTTGTTATTCATCACATTACTGCCAGTAGTCACAGTCTGCATATTTATAGTGCCCGAGTGCCCGAACCCCAAACCCTAAACTCCAAACCTTAAACCCCAAACCCCAAAGCCCAAAGCCCAAAGCCCAAACCCCAAACCCCAAACCCCAAACTCCAAACTAACATACATGTACTTACTTGAGTCTTTAACTATTTTCATTAACTATTTACTGTTTGTGATTGATTATTACTAAAATGTCATATAAAACATTGTATTTAGTACCTACATGTTAATCAAAAAACGGATATTTATCTTGAGCTCTATTTAATTGTAGCAACAAGAATTGTATAAAGGTTTATTTTAAAAAAAACTTGTTATTCATCACATTACTGCCAGTAGTCACAGTCTGCATATTTATAGTGCCCAAGTGCCCAAAACCCAAAGCCCAAAACCCAAAGCCCAAAGCCCAAAGCCCAAAGCCCAAAGCCCAAAGCCCAAAGCCCAAAGCCCCAGGCCAAAAGCCCAAACCCCAAACCTCAAACCCCAAACCCCAAACCCCATACTAACATACATGTACTTACTTGAGTCTTTAAATATTTTCATTAACTATTTACTGTTTGTGATTGATTGTTACTAAAATGTAATATAAAACATTGTATTTAGTACCTACATGTTAATCAAAAAACGGATATTTATCTTGAGCTCTATTGAATTGTAGCAATGAGAATTGTATAAAGGTTTATTTTATAAAAAATTGTTATTCATGACATTACTGCCAGTAATCACAGTCTGCATAATTATAGTGCACGAGTGCCCAAAGCCCAAAGCCCAAAGCCCAAAGCCCAAAGCCCAAAGCCCAAAGCCCAAAGCCCAATCCCCAAGCCTCAAACCCCAAACTAACATACATGTACTTACTTGAGTCTTTAAATATTTTCCTTAACTATTTGCTGTTTGTGATTGATTATTACTAAAATGTAATATAAAACATTGTATTTAGTACCTACATGTTAATCAAAAAAAGGATATTTATCTTGGTCTCTATTTAATTGTAGCAACAAGAATTGTATATAGGTTTATTTTATAAAAATTCGTTATTCATCACATTACTGCCAGTAGTCACAGTCTGCATAATTATAGTGCCCGAGTGCCCAAACCCCGAAGCCCAAAGCCCAAAGCCCAAAGCCCAAAGCCCAAAGCCCAAAGCCCAAAACCCAAACCCCAAACCCTAAACCCCAAACTAACATACATGTACTTACTTGAGTCTTTAAATATTTTCATTAACTATTTACTGTTTGTGATTGATTATTACTAAAATGTAATTTAAAACATTGTATTTAGTACCCACATGTTAATCAAAAAACGGATATTTATCTTGAGCTCTATTTAATTGTAGCAACAAGAATTGTATAAAGGTTTATTTTATAAAAATTTGTTATTCATCATATTACAGCCAGTAGTCACAGTCTGCATATTTATAGTGACCGAGTGCCCGAACCCCAAACCCTAAACCCCAAACCTTAAACCCCAAACCCCAAACCCCAAAGCCCAAAGCCCAAAGCCCAAAGCCCAAAGCCAAAAGCCCAAACCCCAAACCCAAAACCCCAAACCCCAAACTAACATACATGTACTTACTTGAGTCTTTAAATATTTTCATTAACTATTTACTGTTTGTGATTGATTATTACTAAAATGTAATATAAAACATTGTATTTAGTACCTACATGTTAATCAAAAAACAGATATTTATCTTGAGCTCTATTTAATTGTAGCAACAAGAATTGTATAAAAGTTTATTTTATAAAAATTTGTTATTCATCACATTACTGCCAGTAGACACAGTCTGCATAATTATAGTGCCCGAGTGCCCAAACCCCAAACCCCAAAGCCCAAAGCCCAAAGCCCAAAGCCCAAAGTGCAAACCCCAAACCCCAAACCCCAAACCCCAAACCCCAAACCCCAAACCCCAAACTAACATACAAGCACTTACTTGAGTCTTTAAATATTTTCATTAACTATTTACTGTTTGTGATTGATTATTACTAAAATGTAATAAAAAACATTGTATTTAGTACCTACATGTTAATCAAAAAACGGATATTTATGTTGAGCTCTATTGAATTGTAACAACGAGAATTGTATAAAGGTTTAATTTATAAAAATTTGTTATACATGACATTACTGCCAGTAGTCACAGTCTGCATAATTATAGTGCCCGAGTGCCCAAACCCCAAAGCCCAAAGCCCAAAGCCCAAAGCCCAAAGCCCAAAGCCCAAAGCCCAAAGCCCAAAGCCCAAAGCCCAAAGCCCAAAGCCCAATCCCCAAACCTCAAACCCCAAACTAACATACATGTACTTACTTGAGTCTTTAAATATTTTCATTAACTATTTACTGTTTGTGGTTGATTATTACTAAAATGTAATATTAAAACATTGTATTTAGTACCTACATGTTAATCAAAAAAAGGATATTTATCTTGAGCTCTATTGAATTGTAACAACGAGAATTGTATAAAGGTTTATTTTATAAAAATTTGTTATTCATGACATTACTGCCAGTAATCACAGTCTGCATAATTATAGTGCCCGAGTGCCCAAACCCCAAACCTTAAACCCCAAACCACAAACCCCAAAGCCCAAAGTGCAAACCCCAAACCCCAAACCCCAAACCCCAAACCCCAAACCCCAAACCCCAAAACCCAAAGTAACATACATGCAGTTACTTGAGTCTTTAAATATTTTCATTAACTATTTACTGTTTGTGATTGATTATTACTAAAATGTAATATAAAACATTGTATTTAGTACCTACTTGTTAATCAAAAAACGGATATCTATCTTGAGCTCTATTTAATTGTAGCAATGAGAATTGTATAAAGGTTTATTTTATAAAAAATTGTTATTCATGACATTACTGCCAGTAGTCACAGTCTGCATAATTATAGTGCCCGAGTGCCCAAACCCCGAAGCCCAAAGCCCAAAGCCCAAAGCCCAAAGCCCAAAGCCCAAAGCCCAAAGCCCAAAGCCCAAAGCCCAAAGCCCAAAGCCCAAACCCCAAACCCCAAACCCCCAACCCCAACCCCCCAAACCCCAAGCCCCAAACCCCTAATAACATACATGTACTTACTTGAGTCTTTAAATACTTTCATTAACTATTTACTGTTTGTGATTGATTATTACTAAAATGTAATATAAAACATTGTATTTAGCACCTACATGTTAATCAAAAAACGGATATTTATATTGAGCTCTATTTAATTGTAGCAACAAGAATGGTATGAAGGTTTATTTTACAAAAACTTGTTATTCATCACATTACTGCCAGTAGTCACAGTCTGCATATTTATAGTGCCCAAGTGCCCAAAACCTAAAGCCCAAAACCCAAAGCCCAAAGCCCAAAGCCCAAAGCCCAAAGCCCAAAGCCAAAAGCCCAAAGCCCAAACCCCAAACCCCAAACCCCAAACCCCAAACCCCAAACTAACATACATGTACTTACTTGAGTCTTTAAATATTTTCATTAACTATTTACTGTTTGTGATTGATTATTACTAAAATGTAATATAAAACATTGTATTTACTACCTACATGTTAATCAAAAAACGGATATTTATCTTGAGCTCTATTTAATTGTAGCAACAAGAATTGTATAAAGGTTTATTTTCTAAAAATTTGTTATTCATCACATTACTGCCAGTAGTCACAGTCTGCATATTTATAGTGCCCGAGTGCCCGAACCCCAAACCCTAAACTCCAAACCTTAAACCCCAAACCCCAAAGCCCAAAGCCCAAAGCCCAAACCCCAAACCCCAAACTCCAAACTAACATACATGTACTTACTTGAGTCTTTAACTATTTTCATTAACTATTTACTGTTTGTGATTGATTATTACTAAAATGTCATATAAAACATTGTATTTAGTACCTACATGTTAATCAAAAAACGGATATTTATCTTGAGCTCTATTTAATTGTAGCAACAAGAATTGTATAAAGGTTTATTTTAAAAAAAACTTGTTATTCATCACATTACTGCCAGTAGTCACAGTCTGCATATTTATAGTGCCCAAGTGCCCAAAACCCAAAGCCCAAAACCCAAAGCCCAAAGCCCAAAGCCCAAAGCCCAAAGCCCAAAGCCCAAAGCCCCAGGCCAAAAGCCCAAACCCCAAACCTCAAACCCCAAACCCCAAACCCCATACTAACATACATGTACTTACTTGAGTCTTTAAATATTTTCATTAACTATTTACTGTTTGTGATTGATTATTACTAAAATGTAATATAAAACATTGTATTTAGTACCTACATGTTAATCAAAAAACGGATATTTATCTTGAGCTCTATTTAATTGTAGCAACAAGAATTGTATGAAGGTTTATTTTATAAAAATTTGTTATTCATCACATTACTGCCAGTAGTCACAGTCTGCATATTTAGAGTGCCCGAGTGCCCAAACCCCAAAGCCCAAAGCCCAAAGCCCAAAGCCCAAAACCTAAAACCCAAAGCCCAGAGCCCAAATCCCAAACCCCAAACCCCAAATCCCAAACCCCAAACCCCAAACTAACATACATGTACTTACTTGAGTTTTTAAATATTTTCATTAACTATTTACTGTTTGTGATTGATTATTACTAAAATGTAATATAAAACATTGTATTTAGTACCTACTTGTTAATCAAAAAATGGATATTTATCTTGAGCTCTAGTTAATTGTAGCAACAAGAATTGTATAAAGGTTTATTTTATAAAAAATTGTTATTCATCACATTACTGCCAGTAGTCACAGTCTGCATATTTATAGTGCCCGAGTGCCCGAATGCCCAAAGTCCAAAGCCCAAAGCCCAAAGCCCAAAGCCCAAAGCCCAAACCCCAAACCCCAAACCCCAAACTAACACACATGTACTTACTTGAGTCTTTAAATATTTTCATTAACTATTTACTGTTTGTGATTGATTGTTTTTAAAATGTAATATAAAACATTGTATTTAGTACCTACATGTTAATCAAAAAACGGATATTTATCTTGAGCTCTATTGAATTGTAGCAATGAGAATTGTATAAAGGTTTAATTTATAAAAAATTGTTATTCATGACATTACTGCCAGTAGTCACAGTCTGCATAATTATAGTGCCCGAGTGCCCAAACCCCAAACCTTAAACCCCAAACCACAAACCACAAACGCCAAAGCCCAAAGCCCAAAGCCCAAAGCCCAAAGCCCAAAGCCCAAAGTCCAAAGCCCAAAGCCCAAAGCCTAAACCCAAAGCCCAAACCCCAAACCCCAAACCCAAAACTAACATACATGTACTTACTTGAGTCTTTAAATATTTTCATTAACTATTTACTGTTTGTGATTGATCATTACTAAAATGTAATATAAAACATCGTATTTAGTACCTACATGTTAATCAAAAAACAGATATTTATCTTGAGCTCTATTTAATTGTAGCAACAAGAATTGTATAAAGGTTTAATTTATAAAAAATTGTTATTCATGACATTACTGCCAGTAGACACAGTCTGCATAATTATAGTGCCCGAGTGCCCAAACCCCAAACCCCAAAACCCAAAGCCCAAAGCCCAAAGTGCAAACCCCAAACCCCAAACCCCAAACCCCAAACGCCAAACTAACATACATGCACTTACTTGAGTCTTTAAATATTTTCATTAACTATTTACTGTTTGTGATTGATTATTACTAAAATGTAATATAAAATATTGTATTTAGTACCTACATGTTAATCAAAAAACGGATATTTATCTTGAGCTCTATTGAATTGTAACAACGAGAATTGTATAAAGGTTTAATTTATAAAAATTTGTTATTCATGACATTACTGCCAGTAGTCACAGTCTGCATAATTATAGTGCCCGAGTGCCCAAACCCCAAACCTTAAACCCCAAACCACAAACCCCAAACCCCAAACCCCAAACCCCAAACCCCAAACCCCAAAACCCAAAGTAACATACATGCAGTTACTTGAGTCTTTAAATATTTTCATTAACTATTTACTGTTTGTGATATATTATTACTAAAATGTAATATAAAACATTGTATTTAGTACCTACATGTTAATCAAAAAACGGATATTTATATTGAGCTCTATTTAATTGTAGCAACAAGAATTGTATAAAGGTTTATTTTATAAAAAATTGTTATTCATCACATTACTGCCAGTAAGCACAGTCTGCATATTTATAGCGCCCAAATGCCCAAAGCCCAAAGCCAAAAGCCCAAAGCCCAAAGCCCAAAGCCCAAAGCCCAAAGCCCAAACCCCAAACCCCAAACCCCCAACCCCAACCCCCCAAACCCCAAGCCCCAAACCCCTAATAACATACATGTACTTACTTGAGTCTTTAAATACTTTCATTAACTATTTACTGTTTGTGATTGATTATTACTAAAATGTAATATAAAACATTGTATTTAGCACCTACATGTTAATCAAAAAACGGATATTTATATTGAGCTCTATTTAATTGTAGCAACAAGAATGGTATGAAGGTTTATTTTACAAAAACTTGTTATTCATCACATTACTGCCAGTAGTCACAGTCTGCATATTTATAGTGCCCAAGTGCCCAAAACCTAAAGCCCAAAACCCAAAGCCCAAAGCCCAAAGCCAAAGCCCAAAGCCCAAAGCCCAAAGCCCAAAGCCCAAAGCCAAAAGCCCAAAGCCCAAAGCCCAAAGCCCAAACCCCAAACCCCAAACCCCAAACCCCAAACTAACATACATGTACTTACTTGAGTCTTTAAATATTTTCATTAACTATTTACTGTTTGTGATTGATTATTACTAAAATGTAATATAAAACATTGTATTTACTACCTACATGTTAATCAAAAAACGGATATTTATCTTGAGCTCTATTTAATTGTAGCAACAAGAATTGTATAAAGGTTTATTTTCTAAAAATTTGTTATTCATCACATTACTGCCAGTAGTCACAGTCTGCATATTTATAGTGCCCGAGTGCCCGAACCCCAAACCCTAAACTCCAAACCTTAAACCCCAAACCCCAAAGCCCAAAGCCCAAAGCCCAAAGCCCAAACCCCAAACCCCAAACTCCAAACTAACATACATGTACTTACTTGAGTCTTGAACTATTTTCATTAACTATTTACTGTTTGTGATTGATTATTACTAAAATGTCATATAAAACATTGTATTTAGTACCTACATGTTAATCAAAAAACGGATATTTATCTTGAGCTCTATTTAATTGTAGCAACAAGAATTGTATAAAGGTTTATTTTATAAAAAATTGTTATTCATCACATTACTGCCAGTAGTCACAGTCTGCATATTTATAGTGCCCAAGTGCCCAAAACCTAAAGCCCAAAACCCAAAGCCCAAAGCCCAAAGCCCAAAGCCCAAAGCCCAAAGCCAAAAGCCCAAAGCCCAAACCCCAAACCCCAAACCCCAAACCCCAAGCTAACATACATGTACTTACTTGAGTCTTTAAATATTTTCATTAACTATTTACTGTTTGTGATTGATTATTACTAAAATGTAATATAAAACATTGTATTTACTACCTACATGTTAATCAAAAAACGGATATTTATCTTGAGCTCTATTTAATTGTAGCAACAAGAATTGTATAAAGGTTTATTTTCTAAAAATTTGTTATTCATCACATTACTGCCAGTAGTCACAGTCTGCATATTTATAGTGCCCGAGTGCCCGAACCCCAAACCCTAAACTCCAAACCTTAAACCCCAAACCCCAAAGCCCAAAGCCCAAAGCCCAAACCCCAAACCCAAAACTCCAAACTAACATACATGTACTTACTTGAGTCTTTAACTATTTTCATTAACTATTTACTGTTTGTGATTGATTATTACTAAAATGTCATATAAAACATTGTATTTAGTACCTACATGTTAATCAAAAAACGGATATTTATCTTGAGCTCTATTTAATTGTAGCAACAAGAATTGTATAAAGGTTTATTTTAAAAAAAACTTGTTATTCATCACATTACTGCCAGTAGTCACAGTCTGCATATTTATAGTGCCCAAGTGCCCAAAACCCAAAGCCCAAAACCCAAAGCCCAAAGCCCAAAGCCCAAAGCCCAAAGCCCAAAGCCCAAAGCCCCAGGCCAAAAGCCCAAACCCCAAACCTCAAACCCCAAACCCCAAACCCCATACTAACATACATGTACTTACTTGAGTCTTTAAATATTTTCATTAACTATTTACTGTTTGTGATTGATTATTACTAAAATGTAATATAAAACATTGTATTTAGTACCTACATGTTAATCAAAAAACGGATATTTATCTTGAGCTCTATTTAATTGTAGCAACAAGAATTGTATGAAGGTTTATTTTATAAAAATTTGTTATTCATCACATTACTGCCAGTAGTCACAGTCTGCATATTTAGAGTGCCCGAGTGCCCAAACCCCAAAGCCCAAAGCCCAAAGCCCAAAGCCCAAAGCCCAAAGCCCAAAGCCCAAAGCCCAAAGCCCAAAGCCCAAAGCCCAATCCCCAAACCTCAAACCCCAAACTAACATACATGTACTTACTTGAGTCTTTAAATATTTTCATTAACTATTTACTGTTTGTGGTTGATTATTACTAAAATGTAATATTAAAACATTGTATTTAGTACCTACATGTTAATCAAAAAAAGGATATTTATCTTGAGCTCTATTGAATTGTAACAACGAGAATTGTATAAAGGTTTATTTTATAAAAATTTGTTATTCATGACATTACTGCCAGTAATCACAGTCTGCATAATTATAGTGCCCGAGTGCCCAAACCCCAAACCTTAAACCCCAAACCACAAACCCCAAAGCCCAAAGTGCAAACCCCAAACCCCAAACCACAAACCCCAAACCCCAAACCCCAAACCCCAAACCCCAAAACCCAAAGTAACATACATGCAGTTACTTGAGTCTTTAAATATTTTCATTAACTATTTACTGTTTGTGATATATTATTACTAAAATGTAATATAAAACATTGTATTTAGTACCTACTTGTTAATCAAAAAACGGATATTTATCTTGAGCTCTATTTAATTGTAGCAATGAGAATTGTATAAAGGTTTATTTTATAAAAAATTGTTATTCATGACATTACTGCCAGTAGTCACAGTCTGCATAATTATAGTGCCCGAGTGCCCAAACCCCGAAGCCCAAAGCCCAAAGCCCAAAGCCCAAAGCCCAAAGCCCAAAGCCCAAAGCCCAAAGCCCAAAGCCCAAACCCCAAACCCCAAACCCCCAACCCCAACCCCCCAAACCCCAAGCCCCAAACCCCTAATAACATACATGTACTTACTTGAGTCTTTAAATACTTTCATTAACTATTTACTGTTTGTGATTGATTATTACTAAAATGTAATATAAAACATTGTATTTAGCACCTACATGTTAATCAAAAAACGGATATTTATATTGAGCTCTATTTAATTGTAGCAACAAGAATGGTATGAAGGTTTATTTTACAAAAACTTGTTATTCATCACATTACTGCCAGTAGTCACAGTCTGCATATTTATAGTGCCCAAGTGCCCAAAACCTAAAGCCCAAAACCCAAAGCCCAAAGCCCAAAGCCCAAAGCCCAAAGCCCAAAGCCAAAAGCCCAAAGCCCAAACCCCAAACCCCAAACCCCAAACCCCAAACCCCAAACTAACATACATGTACTTACTTGAGTCTTTAAATATTTTCATTAACTATTTACTGTTTGTGATTGATTATTACTAAAATGTAATATAAAACATTGTATTTACTACCTACATGTTAATCAAAAAACGGATATTTATCTTGAGCTCTATTTAATTGTAGCAACAAGAATTGTATAAAGGTTTATTTTCTAAAAATTTGTTATTCATCACATTACTGCCAGTAGTCACAGTCTGCATATTTATAGTGCCCGAGTGCCCGAACCCCAAACCCTAAACTCCAAACCTTAAACCCCAAACCCCAAAGCCCAAAGCCCAAAGCCCAAACCCCAAACCCCAAACTCCAAACTAACATACATGTACTTACTTGAGTCTTTAACTATTTTCATTAACTATTTACTGTTTGTGATTGATTATTACTAAAATGTCATATAAAACATTGTATTTAGTACCTACATGTTAATCAAAAAACGGATATTTATCTTGAGCTCTATTTAATTGTAGCAACAAGAATTGTATAAAGGTTTATTTTAAAAAAAACTTGTTATTCATCATATTACTGCCAGTAGTCACAGTCTGCATATTTATAGTGCCCAAGTGCCCAAAACCCAAAGCCCAAAACCCAAAGCCCAAAGCCCAAAGCCCAAAGCCCAAAGCCCAAAGCCCCAGGCCAAAAGCCCAAACCCCAAACCTCAAACCCCAAACCCCAAACCCCATACTAACATACATGTACTTACTTGAGTCTTTAAATATTTTCATTAACTATTTACTGTTTGTGATTGATTACTACTAAAATGTAATATAAAACATTGTATTTAGTACCTACATGTTAATCAAAAAACGGATATTTATCTTGAGCTCTATTTAATTGTAGCAACAAGAATTGTATGAAGGTTTATTTTATAAAAATTTGTTATTCATCACATTACTGCCAGTAGTCACAGTCTGCATATTTAGAGTGCCCGAGTGCCCAAACCCCAAAGCCCAAAGCCCAAAGCCCAAAGCCCAAAACCTAAAACCCAAAGCCCAGAGCCCAAATCCCAAACCCCAAACCCCAAATCCCAAACCCCAAACCCCAAACTAACATACATGTACTTACTTGAGTTTTTAAATATTTTCATTAACTATTTACTGTTTGTGATTGATTATTACTAAAATGTAATATAAAACATTGTATTTAGTACCTACTTGTTAATCAAAAAATGGATATTTATCTTGAGCTCTAGTTAATTGTAGCAACAAGAATTGTATAAAGGTTTATTTTATAAAAAATTGTTATTCATCACATTACTGCCAGTAGTCACAGTCTGCATATTTATAGTGCCCGAGTGCCCGAATGCCCAAAGTCCAAAGCCCAAAGCCCAAAGCCCAAAGCCCAAAGCCCAAAGCCCAAAGCCCAAACCCCAAACCCCAAACCCCAAACTAACACACATGTACTTACTTGAGTCTTTAAATATTTTCATTAACTATTTACTGTTTGTGATTGATTGTTTTTAAAATGTAATATAAAACATTGTATTTAGTACCTACATGTTAATCAAAAAACGGATATTTATCTTGAGCTCTATTGAATTGTAGCAATGAGAATTGTATAAAGGTTTAATTTATAAAAAATTGTTATTCATGACATTACTGCCAGTAGTCACAGTCTGCATAATTATAGTGCCCGAGTGCCCAAACCCCAAACCTTAAACCCCAAACCACAAACCACAAACGCCAAAGCCCAAAGCCCAAAGCCCAAAGCCCAAAGCCCAAAGTCCAAAGCCCAAAGCCCAAAGCCTAAACCCAAAGCCCAAACCCCAAACCCCAAACCCAAAACTAACATACATGTACTTACTTGAGTCTTTAAATATTTTCATTAACTATTTACTGTTTGTGATTGATCATTACTAAAATGTAATATAAAACATCGTATTTAGTACCTACATGTTAATCAAAAAACAGATATTTATCTTGAGCTCTATTTAATTGTAGCAACAAGAATTGTATAAAAGTTTATTTTATAAAAATTTGTTATTCATCACATTACTGCCAGTAGACACAGTCTGCATAATTATAGTGCCCGAGTGCCCAAACCCCAAACCCCAAAACCCAAAGCCCAAAGCCCAAAGTGCAAACCCCAAACCCCAAACCCCAAACCCCAAACGCCAAACTAACATACATGCACTTACTTGAGTCTTTAAATATTTTTATTAACTATTTACTGTTTGTGATTGATTATTACTAAAATGTAATATAAAATATTGTATTTAGTACCTACATGTTAATCAAAAAACGGATATTTATCTTGAGCTCTATTGAATTGTAACAACGAGAATTGTATAAAGGTTTAATTTATAAAAATTTGTTATTCATGACATTACTGCCAGTAGTCACAGTCTGCATAATTATAGTGCCCGAGTGCCCAAACCCCAAACCTTAAACCCCAAACCACAAACCCCAAACCCCAAACCCCAAACCCCAAACCCCAAAACCCAAAGTAACATACATGCAGTTACTTGAGTCTTTAAATATTTTCATTAACTATTTACTGTTTGTGATATATTATTACTAAAATGTAATATAAAACATTGTATTTAGTACCTACATGTTAATCAAAAAACGGATATTTATATTGAGCTCTATTTAATTGTAGCAACAAGAATTGTATAAAGGTTTATTTTATAAAAAATTGTTATTCATCACATTACTGCCAGTAAGCACAGTCTGCATATTTATAGCGCCCAAATGCCCAAAGCCCAAAGCCAAAAGCCCAAAGCCCAAAGCCCAAAGCCCAAAGCCCAAAGCCCAAACCCCAAACCCCAAACCCCCAACCCCAACCCCCCAAACCCCAAGCCCCAAACCCCTAATAACATACATGTACTTACTTGAGTCTTTAAATACTTTCATTAACTATTTACTGTTTGTGATTGATTATTACTAAAATGTAATATAAAACATTGTATTTAGCACCTACATGTTAATCAAAAAACGGATATTTATATTGAGCTCTATTTAATTGTAGCAACAAGAATGGTATGAAGGTTTATTTTACAAAAACTTGTTATTCATCACATTACTGCCAGTAGTCACAGTCTGCATATTTATAGTGCCCAAGTGCCCAAAACCTAAAGCCCAAAACCCAAAGCCCAAAGCCCAAAGCCCAAAGCCAAAGCCCAAAGCCCAAAGCCCAAAGCCCAAAGCCCAAAGCCAAAAGCCCAAAGCCCAAAGCCCAAAGCCCAAACCCCAAACCCCAAACCCCAAACTAACATACATGTACTTACTTGAGTCTTTAAATATTTTCATTAACTATTTACTGTTTGTGATTGATTATTACTAAAATGTAATATAAAACATTGTATTTACTACCTACATGTTAATCAAAAAACGGATATTTATCTTGAGCTCTATTTAATTGTAGCAACAAGAATTGTATAAAAGTTTATTTTATAAAAATTTGTTATTCATCACATTACTGCCAGTAGACACAGTCTGCATAATTATAGTGCCCGAGTGCCCAAACCCCAAACCCCAAAACCCAAAGCCCAAAGCCCAAAGTGCAAACCCCAAACCCCAAACCCCAAACCCCAAACGCCAAACTAACATACATGCACTTACTTGAGTCTTTAAATATTTTCATTAACTATTTACTGTTTGTGATTGATTATTACTAAAATGTAATATAAAATATTGTATTTAGTACCTACATGTTAATCAAAAAACGGATATTTATCTTGAGCTCTATTGAATTGTAACAACGAGAATTGTATAAAGGTTTAATTTATAAAAATTTGTTATTCATGACATTACTGCCAGTAGTCACAGTCTGCATAATTATAGTGCCCGAGTGCCCAAACCCCAAACCTTAAACCCCAAACCACAAACCCCAAACCCCAAACCCCAAACCCCAAACCCCAAACCCCAAAACCCAAAGTAACATACATGCAGTTACTTGAGTCTTTAAATATTTTCATAAACTATTTACTGTTTGTGATATATTATTACTAAAATGTAATATAAAACATTGTATTTAGTACCTACATGTTAATCAAAAAACGGATATTTATATTGAGCTCTATTTAATTGTAGCAACAAGAATTGTATAAAGGTTTATTTTATAAAAAATTGTTATTCATCACATTACTGCCAGTAAGCACAGTCTGCATATTTATAGCGCCCAAATGCCCAAAGCCCAAAGCCCAAAGCCCAAAGCCCAAAGCCCAAAGCCCAAAGCCCAAAGCCCAAACCCCAAACCCCAAACCCCCAACCCCAACCCCCCAAACCCCAAGCCCCAAACCCCTAATAACATACATGTACTTACTTGAGTCTTTAAATACTTTCATTAACTATTTACTGTTTGTGATTGATTATTACTAAAATGTAATATAAAACATTGTATTTAGCACCTACATGTTAATCAAAAAACGGATATTTATATTGAGCTCTATTTAATTGTAGCAACAAGAATGGTATGAAGGTTTATTTTACAAAAACTTGTTATTCATCACATTACTGCCAGTAGTCACAGTCTGCATATTTATAGTGCCCAAGTGCCCAAAACCTAAAGCCCAAAACCCAAAGCCCAAAGCCCAAAGCCCAAAGCCAAAGCCCAATGCCCAAAGCCCAAAGCCCAAAGCCCAAAGCCAAAAGCCCAAAGCCCAAAGCCCAAAGCCCAAACCCCAAACCCCAAACCCCAAACCCCAAACTAACATACATGTACTTACTTGAGTCTTTAAATATTTTCATTAACTATTTACTGTATGTGATTGATTATTACTAAAATGTAATATAAAACATTGTATTTACTACCTACATGTTAATCAAAAAACGGATATTTATCTTGAGCTCTATTTAATTGTAGCAACAAGAATTGTATAAAGGTTTATTTTCTAAAAATTTGTTATTCATCACATTACTGCCAGTAGTCACAGTCTGCATATTTATAGTGCCCGAGTGCCCGAACCCCAAACCCTAAACTCCAAACCTTAAACCCCAAACCCCAAAGCCCAAAGCCCAAAGCCCAAAGCCCAAACCCCAAACCCCAAACTCCAAACTAACATACATGTACTTACTTGAGTCTTTAACTATTTTCATTAACTATTTACTGTTTGTGATTGATTATTACTAAAATGTCATATAAAACATTGTATTTAGTACCTACATGTTAATCAAAAAACGGATATTTATCTTGAGCTCTATTTAATTGTAGCAACAAGAATTGTATAAAGGTTTATTTTAAAAAAAACTTGTTATTCATCACATTACTGCCAGTAGTCACAGTCTGCATATTTATAGTGCCCAAGTGCCCAAAACCCAAAGCCCAAAACCCAAAGCCCAAAGCCCAAAGCCCAAAGCCCAAAGCCCAAAGCCCCAGGCCAAAAGCCCAAACCCCAAACCTCAAACCCCAAACCCCAAACCCCATACTAACATACATGTACTTACTTGAGTCTTTAAATATTTTCATTAACTATTTACTGTTTGTGATTGATTATTACTAAAATGTAATATAAAACATTGTATTTAGTACCTACATGTTAATCAAAAAACGGATATTTATCTTGAGCTCTATTTAATTGTAGCAACAAGAATTGTATGAAGGTTTATTTTATAAAAATTTGTTATTCATCACATTACTGCCAGTAGTCACAGTCTGCATATTTAGAGTGCCCGAGTGCCCAAACCCCAAAGCCCAAAGCCCAAAGCCCAAAGCCCAAAACCTAAAACCCAAAGCCCAGAGCCCAAATCCCAAACCCCAAACCCCAAATCCCAAACCCCAAAACCCAAAGTAACATACATGCAGTTACTTGAGTCTTTAAATATTTTCATTAACTATTTACTGTTTGTGATATATTATTACTAAAATGTAATATAAAACATTGTATTTAGTACCTACATGTTAATCAAAAAACGGATATTTATATTGAGCTCTATTTAATTGTAGCAACAAGAATTGTATAAAGGTTTATTTTATAAAAAATTGTTATTCATCACATTACTGCCAGTAAGCACAGTCTGCATATTTATAGCGCCCAAATGCCCAAAGCCCAAAGCCCAAAGCCCAAAGCCCAAAGCCCAAAGCCCAAAGCCCAAAGCCCAAACCCCAAACCCCAAACCCCCAACCCCAACCCCCCAAACCCCAAGCCCCAAACCCCTAATAACATACATGTACTTACTTGAGTCTTTAAATACTTTCATTAACTATTTACTGTTTGTGATTGATTATTACTAAAATGTAATATAAAACATTGTATTTAGCACCTACATGTTAATCAAAAAACGGATATTTATATTGAGCTCTATTTAATTGTAGCAACAAGAATGGTATGAAGGTTTATTTTACAAAAACTTGTTATTCATCACATTACTGCCAGTAGTCACAGTCTGCATATTTATAGTGCCCAAGTGCCCAAAACCTAAAGCCCAAAACCCAAAGCCCAAAGCCCAAAGCCCAAAGCCAAAGCCCAAAGCCCAAAGCCCAAAGCCCAAAGCCCAAAGCCAAAAGCCCAAAGCCCAAAGCCCAAAGCCCAAACCCCAAACCCCAAACCCCAAACCCCAAACTAACATACATGTACTTACTTGAGTCTTTAAATATTTTCATTAACTATTTACTGTATGTGATTGATTATTACTAAAATGTAATATAAAACATTGTATTTACTACCTACATGTTAATCAAAAAACGGATATTTATCTTGAGCTCTATTTAATTGTAGCAACAAGAATTGTATAAAGGTTTATTTTCTAAAAATTTGTTATTCATCACATTACTGCCAGTAGTCACAGTCTGCATATTTATAGTGCCCGAGTGCCCGAACCCCAAACCCTAAACTCCAAACCTTAAACCCCAAACCCCAAAGCCCAAAGCCCAAAGCCCAAAGCCCAAACCCCAAACCCCAAACTCCAAACTAACATACATGTACTTACTTGAGTCTTTAACTATTTTCATTAACTATTTACTGTTTGTGATTGATTATTACTAAAATGTCATATAAAACATTGTATTTAGTACCTACATGTTAATCAAAAAACGGATATTTATCTTGAGCTCTATTTAATTGTAGCAACAAGAATTGTATAAAGGTTTATTTTAAAAAAAACTTGTTATTCATCACATTACTGCCAGTAGTCACAGTCTGCATATTTATAGTGCCCAAGTGCCCAAAACCCAAAGCCCAAAACCCAAAGCCCAAAGCCCAAAGCCCAAAGCCCAAAGCCCAAAGCCCCAGGCCAAAAGCCCAAACCCCAAACCTCAGACCCCAAACCCCAAACCCCATACTAACATACATGTACTTACTTGAGTCTTTAAATATTTTCATTAACTATTTACTGTTTGTGATTGATTATTACTAAAATGTAATATAAAACATTGTATTTAGTACCTACATGTTAATCAAAAAACGGATATTTATCTTGAGCTCTATTTAATTGTAGCAACAAGAATTGTATGAAGGTTTATTTTATAAAAATTTGTTATTCATCACATTACTGCCAGTAGTCACAGTCTGCATATTTAGAGTGCCCGAGTGCCCAAACCCCAAAGCCCAAAGCCCAAAGCCCAAAGCCCAAAACCTAAAACCCAAAGCCCAGAGCCCAAATCCCAAACCCCAAACCCCAAATCCCAAACCCCAAACCCCAAACTAACATACATGTACTTACTTGAGTCTTTAAATATTTTCATTAACTATTTACTGTTTGTGATTGATTATTACTAAAATGTAATTTAAAACATTGTATTTAGTACCTACATGTTAATCAAAAAACGGATATTTATCTTGAGCTCTATTTAATTGTAGCAACAAGAATTGTATAAAGGTTTATTTTATAAAAATTTGTTATTCATCACATTACAGCCAGTAGTCACAGTCTGCATAATTATAGTGCCCGAGTGCCCAAACCCCGAAGCCCAAAGCCCAAAGCCCAAAGCCCAAAGCCCAAAGCCCAAAGCCCAAAGCCCAAACCACAAACCACAAACGCCAAAGCCCAAAGCCCAAAGCCCAAAGCCCAAAGCCCAAAGTCCAAAGCCCAAAGCCCAAAGCCTAAAGCCCAAAGCCCAAACCCCAAACCCCAAACCCAAAACTAACATACATGTACTTACTTGAGTCTTTAAATATTTTCATTAACTATTTACTGTTTGTGATTGATTATTACTAAAATGTAATATAAAACATTGTATTTAGTACCTACATGTTAATCAAAAAACAGATATTTATCTTGAGCTCTATTTAATTGTAGCAACAAGAATTGTATAAAAGTTTATTTTATAAAAATTTGTTATTCATCACATTACTGCCAGTAGACACAATCTGCATAATTATAGTGCCCGAGTGCCCAAACCCCAAACCCCAAAACCCAAAGCCCAAAGCCCAAAGTGCAAACCCCAAACCCCAA